>NC_043707.1:78507338-78536719 GCF_006229205.1 Suricata suricatta
ATATATATATATATATATAAAATATAAATAAAAGCTTATGTCTATATACATGAATATACATGAACACTTGTACATTAGTGTTCATAATACCTTTATTTGTGATGGCCAGAATCAGAAACAACCCACATGTATATCAATAGGTGAATAGAAAAACAAAATGTAAAATAACCATGCCATGGAATACCACTCAACAATAAAAAGAATAAACTACTGATACAACACAAAAATATGGACGAATCTCAAAATAATTACTCTGAGTTATAGTAGTCAACCTGCCCTCCCAAAAAAGTACATACTATGATTCCATTTATATAGAAGTCTAGAAAATGCAAACCAATCTACGTTGACAGGACAAATGAAGACGAGGGTAGTGGGAAGCAGGGAGAAAGAGGAAGGGATTTCAAAAGGACATGAGGAAACTTTTGAGGGTGATAAATATGTTCATTGTCTTGATTGTGGCAATGGTTTTATGACTATAACATGTCAAAAGTTATTAAACTGTATATTTTTTAAGATTTTATTTTTCTCTGTACCTAATCTGGGGCTCAAACTTATAACCGAGATCAAGAGTTGCATACTCTACCAACTAAGCCAGCCAGGCACTCCTAAACTATATATTTTAACTATGTAGAGTTTATTCTATGCCAGTTATACTTCAATAAAGCTGTTTTTTAAAAAAAGACACACCAAGATAAACAAAGCTAACCAAAGTGTCACAGTCACAACTTATGGCGTCAAAAACTGATGTGATAGTAGATAGGAGACCCACAAACTGCTGCTGCTTTGAACCTGCCCATGGACACAAGCCTCCACGAAATCCACTTCTCTGTTCTAACTCCCTTTCTTCCTCACTGCTACATGCACCTTCTAATAAAGCTTCTCCATAATCTGGAGTTCACCTGATTTGACCCTCTGTTTCTTAAAACCAAAGATCCAAACTAAAAAGGTCATTAATGTAGAACTAGAAAGTCAAGACAAGTGGGCAGATTATAAGAAGTATGATTTAGCTGGTTGATTAAAAGGAATTCAAGTTTTTAAACTAAATGACTCCTGTCTCAGAAGCATAGAACTGATAAATATGAATGAGAAAGTACCATTGTGTGGTATTCAATAAATGTTGAAATATTGTAAATCTCTGAAAGATCATTGTGAACTTAAAAAAGATCAAAATATAAAAGATGGGGAACCAATATCTTAATTTCCCAAATTTGAAAAGAATAGATTCTACAACTTTCAAATCATGAGTTTTATGTCAATTCCAGGAAGAATACTGTAAGACACAAAAATAAAGCAGCATTGTGAGTGCACTCAAAAAGAGCATCACTAAGCACCAATATAGCAAGTCACAGTACTCTTTATGAAAGAATTTACATTCTGGAAGATCAGCAATGTGTCTTTTTTTTCCATTAAATGTTGGCTTTTCTCCAGAATTCTATCCATAGCACTGAGAGGAATTGCTAATTTGATAAGATGTAAACCTGGAACTTCTAAGAAGAAATATATGGAGAAATATGTGGAGTGAAGAAAACACAGAGAAAAACAGAGCCAAACAATGAAGACAGATGATATATGAACCCCTGGATCTACAGCTCTACATAGAGGTAGACCTACCTCAGACTTTTTCATTATTAGTCAATATCTCCCCTCCCCTTAATTACTTACTAATGTGTTTGATTGTTTCTTTATGTCTTTATTCATTTTGGCAAGTCATCTCTCTGCACTTCATTTTACCAGATTCAATTAGGAACAATGTGAACCACTGGCCACTGTCTTTTTAAAACAACGTTGTAAAGCTGCATTTCATCTAAAACAGAGTGGCCTAGATCTGTGAAGATTCTCAAAACTAAGCTAGTTAAGAAACTGAAGATGTTTATACCGTGTAGGAAAGCAGACATGATGGCTGCCTTCACATAGTTGAAAGGATCTCAGGTATAAAAGTGAATAGATTTGTTCTGGAGTGCCAAAGAATAAACTTTAAAGGAAGTCAGATTTTAGCTCACCTGTGCTGATCTTTGTGCTTAATTCATTTATTGTTCATCTGTGAAGAACCTTGAAGAGTATATACATCACTCCAATCCTTTCCAACAGCGAGATTCTATGATGTGAATGTGTTTTATTATATATTCCTCTGATTACTTTTAAAAGTAAGAATAGTTCTAAGGAAAATTCAGATATTTCCTGAGTGTCTCCTTTGTCCCAGGAACCATGTGTCTTTATACATTTCGTACACCACTCCATCCCTAGAAGTACAGCATCTGGGCAAGACTAAAACCGTTTCAATGCTATCACTCTTTCATATAATCCATATACACTACTTTTACTCTTGTTAAAGATACAACAAGTTCAGGAAATAAAATGTAGTTCCTGTTTAATTTGCATACCAGATTTGGGGAAAGACTCAAATATTCCTCAATTAGTCCATAATCCAGTTTTCCCCAGCATGCAGCTGGGCATTTTACAAGCCATGTTAACTGCCCACCAACAGCTATTCTCCCTTCTTTCTTGCTGGGAGAACCCTGGCGTGATCAGATCAGCCTCAATGGGTATTCTCAGCCTCAGTGGGTGAATCATACATTCATTCCATAAATGTTTATTGAGCACATACTTCTTATGTGCCAAGAACTAAAGACTCTCAAGATGTAAGTGAAAAGGCAATACCCTGTCCTTTTTAAGTTTCTATTCTAGTAGAGAAAGATCAGAAACAATAAATAATGGGCACCTGGGTGGTTCAGTTGGTTAAGCATATGACTTCGGCCCAGGTCACAATCTCACAGTTTGTGGGTTCGAGCCCCGTGTCAGACTCTGTGCTGACAGCTCAGAGCCTGGAGCCTGCTTCCGGTTCTGTGTGTCCCTCTCTCTCTGCCCCTCCCCTGCTCATGATCTGTCTCTCTCTGTCTCAAAAATAAATAAATGTTAAAAAAAATTTTAAAGGAAATAATAAATATAATACCTAAGTAAATTATATGGTTTATTAGAAGATGAATGGAGGGGCTCCTGTGTGGCTCAGTTGCTAAATCTCCGACTTCAGCTCAGGTCATGATCCCACAGTTCATGGGTTCAAGCCCCACATAGGGCTCTGTGCTGACAGCTCAGAGCCTGGAACCTGCTTCGGATTCTGTGTCTCCCTCTCTCTCTGTCCCTCCCTTGCATGCATGCTTGCGTGCTCTCTCTCAAATAAATAAACATTTAAAAATTTAAAAAAGAAAATCAGTGGCTTTATGAGGGAGAAATAGAAAAATTAGAGCTTGGTAAGGGAATGGAAGTGCCAGGGTAGTGGCAAGAGGCAGGTTTTGATATTAAATAGGATGATCAGAATAGGCCTCATTGAGAAAGTGAGAGTTGAGCAAAGACTTGAAAGAGGTGTGGGAGTGAGCCATGCTGATGTCAAGGAGAAAAACATTTTAGATAAAGGGGACAGCTAGAGCAAAGACCCTGCAGTAGGACTATACCTAGATGGTATAGCAAGATGGCCAGTCTGGCTGGCTGGAGTGCAGGGAAAGCAGTTGACAACAAGGTCAGAGATGTCACAAGGGCCCAGATAATGCAAGACCTCACAGACATTATTGTTGGGGTTTACTTTCAATAAAATGTGGACACTTCAGTAGGTTTTGAGCAAAAGAGTGACTCTTAAATCTAACGCCCAAGCTGATGATTCTTTCCACTTTGCATTTATCCAGTTGTTCCCCTAGCCCCACCATCCCAAAAGACCAAAGAAGTCATTTAGGGTTCATCCAATCTGCAATAAAACACAAGTATGAAATAGGGGTAAACAAAACATTCTTCTGTTTAAATGTGTATGTATGATAGAATGGGTTTTCTTTTTCCCTGCTTCCCATTTACACATAGTAACACATTTAATAATCACAACAACCCTGCAGATTAAGTATTAATGTAATTTTTGCTTTGTAGCTGAGGAAACTGAGACAGAGAATTTTAAGTCACACAACTGTTAACTGCAGACCCAGAATGGAAATCCTCCTGGCTGACTGGTTCCAGAGACTGGGCTCTGAATCATTACAATAAACTGCTTACGTTTATTAAGTTTTATCTACTAAGGGGTAGATACCTGTTAGGAATATCCAGAGGCACTTTCCTGTCCCAACTCCTCTCCATCCCAAATAACCATTCACCCAGGCCAGACAGAGACTGAGCAGACTGAGGCAAGTCCCTGGGGAAGCACTGTTCCATGCAGGAAAGCAGTGGGAGGGGGGAAGATTCCAGAAGAAAGAGGATCCAAAGGAGGGAGAGGAATATTTTTCCCTGATGACCATAATAGACGTCACTACATGGCATGACCCTGAGTATCTAGAACAAAGAACTTACTCTCTTGGACTTTATATGATTAACTGGCAACAATAACATTGTTAATAGGCAGTAGGACATTCCTTCCACAAAAAGGGCAGAATCCTGAAGTTATGTAAGGAACGTGGTCATGCAAGAAACTCAGCAGATTGGGACATTTTGCCCAAAGCCCCTCTGATGCCACCTTTCTCATAAGTTACTGATTAGTACCAGGGAGACTTTGAGTTGCAATGTGAATGTCTCACACAGTTATTTCACCTTCAAAGGGATATTTTTCCCAAGAGGAAAAATATAAACCTGAATCAAAAGAGTTTTTCTCCTTTTTCCTTCCAAGGTCACTCCCTCAAATGAAAAACACAACTATGTCCAGCCAAGAGGACAAAAATTAACTTAAAATAAAAAAGGAGGTCACCTGAAAAGCCCTACTCTTTGGGTAAATCAGGTCAGGTATCTTGATTCTCTGCCTAACACAAAGAATATAGTCTCTTTAAAGATTTAATACCCCTTTCACATCAGGCCCAGTACAATTTCCCTCATGGCCAGTTAGCCCTTTAGGGAAAGCCAATTACTCTAAGGTTTTCTTGCAAAAAAAATAACTCTGCTCTTTACTGATTCCAAATACTCATGTCTCTGACCTCAGTGGTTCTCAAACTGCTAGAATCACTCCTTTTCATAGAAAATATTGTTCAATGCCCCTATGTAGTCCTAAAACAAAATCCATACAAAACTGTAACATACCTACACATATAACTTTTGAACAAAACAAAAAAATGCCCTGACTATAACACAAAGGAGAAAAAACAGAATTTATAATAATGTATATCCCAATATGCTCAGACACAGCAATACCAGAAGACTAAGTAGTCAATTACTACCAAATTGATTAAGGTGTGTTGTATTGATGATCCAAATGCCAAAGCAGCATAGCTATTGGGCAATGTGGTTTTCCAAAATGGGGAACAACTTGGTAAAGTCTGAAATAAGTCAAGTATACTCTTCCTTCAATTTACAGTTATTTTAGTTATGAAAAATGCAGCCTATTTTTAAACCATGCAAAAGATATTATGAATTTACATAAAATGTTATTAGACCCATAATTATAAACAAGTCTCCACCTACCCAAGCAACTGATGAGGCAACCAAAAGTTATGTAGAACATCAAACAATTCTTCCTTGTGTAGGACTATCCTGCAAATCGCAACTTTCTAATATCCCTAGACTTTGTTCGCAAAATCCCTATAGGATCCCCTTAGACAACAAAAATACCCCCAATTTGCCAAAATGCTCTCTCGGGGACAGTATCATTCCTATTGGTGACAACATATACTCTTCTGTGCACTTACAAAAATAAGCACATTTTAAAAGAAAACACACTTTAAAGTTCAGTCTCTCAGATTCAGTTTTGGCTTTACTATTATACGTATCAGAAAAGTAAAAACATGTCTGAGTTTTGGAGTCATACCTGGGTTGAAACCTCAATTACACCACTATCTACCTGGGTGACCTTGAGCAATCCTCTAACCTCTCTAATCAGCAACTCTTCTTTTATAGAAGCAGCTCTTTTTCTATAGAAAAGAGAAAATGATGTCTTTACAAAAGGATCACAAATATAACTCAACCCAACTCAGTAATGTCTTGATTGTCAATAAACTAATCTGGCATTTCTCCCAGGTTCCCATTCACTCACTGGTTAATGGGGAAAGAATTAACTATATGTCCAATGCAATTTAAATTTAATCCAATCTGATAAATCATCCCTTTGGGCAGTGTTGAGAATCTCCAGGGGAAAAGTGTGTTCAGGCTCTCAGCAGGGCCAGCTTCATAGGTCTGAGGCCTGCACAGTTGCACACAGTCCTGCACTTAGAAAGTACACGCCTGGTTTAATGCTCTGCTGTCACAGTCTTAAAATTCTTAATTTTTGAACAATGGACTTGTATTTTCATTTTGTACTGGGCCCAGAAAAGTATGTAGTCAATGCTGACCCTCAGGCATCTGCCTCCTTCCCCTGCTTCTCTTCCTAAGATGACATCCAGATATCTGAGGAGAAGGGTGTTGATGGGTCCTCATGACCTTGAGAGGAAAGGCCTCCTACCCTCATGGTGGTCATTGGTGTGTATTTGGAAGTTACTACTGGTCTCAAGACAACATTATTCACTGGGGGCACCTTGCTTGGTCAGGACCAAGTAACACCTCTGCATGCTCAGCCTCACCCTTACTATGTTGGTTATAGACTGTGAGTGACTACTCTGGTCCTCACCCAATCTACTGGCCTAGCAGTTCACTTGCCTTGTCAGGGCAGGGTGGGGACATGGTGCCTCAGAAGGCCTACTGGCTCTTGTCACTTCATCTATAAAATATGGGAATTGGAAGCAGCATGGGAAAATGAAGCCATAGGATCTCCCTCTGTCTGTGGTGCAAGCCAAGTTGTGGTCATACCCCAAGTTGGTACAGGTCAGCAGGATAAAAATGAGCTTTCCAAGGCCCCCAACTTGGAAATGGGCAATATCTCCCCTCTTTGTTTTTACTTGTACTCTCATTTTTGTAACACAACTTCTTTACAAGCCACGGGGGAAAACTTACAGACCCAAATCACTACCTTCTCTTTCTATTCCTTTCCACAATCTCCTTGGTCAAGAAAGGTACATTGAGGAGGGAGAGGTTTTTACTTTCATAACATCATATCCTCCTACTCCTTGATGTTAACTTTTTGAAATCTTTAGTGTATATAAGAAAGTCTTCTCTATACAATGGATGGCCTTCTATGATCTGGCTTTTCTGGGCTCAGCCAGTGATGTGCTAAATAGGAAATAAAATAATTAAGCAAACCCTCTACATGCACACCTGGTTAAAAGGTCAAGAGTTCACTTTCTCTTCCTCTAGGACAGTAAACTTCATGGCTCTCCCATAGAGCCTTTTGCAATAAAACATGATGTAAGAAGGAAATGAAAATGTACCCATTTAACATTTGCAAAAATATTAAGCCAAAAACATTTGTTCTGCAGTTTGGTTCCATGTTTGGGTTTTTAGGTTCCTTCCCTTTCAATAACCCTACCCTATTCTTTTGCAATTAATTCTTGAGTTTCTATGATAGCCAAAGCAATTAGAAAGGGAGCCTGCACATGATTATTCAGGGATGAAATTAGCTCTGCTCTAAACCTCCTGCCTGGATCCCAGCTCTATACCCTGCTGTCAAACTGGGCATCTCTACAACTGAATCCATTCACCTTTTCCCCAAACTCTTTCCTCTTGACTTTCTTCTTTTATCAGCAGAAGAGGTTATTACAGTAGTTCCCAACCTTTCTTGGTCACAGTATCCTTGGTGTCTAGTTAATTTTTTCACAATGCCCCTAGACCAAAAGAAATCCTTAGTTTCATTTTCTACATAGTCAGGTCCAAACAATTTTGTAAGTATGTGTGTCCTCACAACCTAGTTACATTTGAAAAATAATACACATATATGTTTTTTAAATATTTCATCCTTAAATAACCATATTAACTTAATCATGAGATACATGTGCCTGCTGGGCACTATAGCACTTCTACAATCTTGGAATCAAATTGGGCACCAGCCTCACTCCCATTCCACAGTGATTTTCACATAATACTTTCTTTTTTCATAGCAACCACCAAAAACCCAGCTTTGCAAAAATACAACAACACCAAAAGGAATGGATAATTACAACACTGACACTGTGGCCTACATAGAGCTCATAGTTTGCATGATGTCCAATTAGTCAAAGAGCATAATTATGTTTCCCTTGATATTTTTAAACATCCCACAACACACTCTGTGGATTCACTATGGTATTCCAGGGCACTTCAGCCACAGTGTGGGAACTGCAGGGTTAGAATGAAAGTTTGGAACATGCTGTGATAGATCGTTACAGTAATGACCCCCATAAGTCACACCTCTTTGTATTCATGCACTAGAGTCAATGGGACTCAGTTTGGCCAATGGGATATTAGTAAATACAACATAGGCAGAGGCTTGAAACTTACTATGCTTTGGTGTTTGCCCTCTCAGGCTTCTGGAAGCCATTCTGCCACTGTATGACACACCTTGGCCAGCCCCTGGGAGATAAAAGACCTCATGGAGAGAGGCCTCAGTCATCCCAGCACCCAGACATGTGCGGAAAACCCGGACCATGGAACTCCAGCCAAGCTGACTCAGACCAAAAGAGCTGCCCACTGAGCTACAGAATCATAAAACATAAATAACACTTTCCTTTTAAACCACTATACTTTGAGTAGTTTTTAGGCAGCTGACCTAACTGATAGAATGTTAAAGAAATTGCACACACACACACACACACACACACACACACACACATATATATACACACACACATACATACACACAATGGAGTACTACATGGCAATGAGAAAGAATGAAATCTGGCCATTTGTAGGAAAGTGGATGGACCTCAAGGGTGTCATGCTGAGTGAAATAAGTCAGGCAGAGAAGGACAGATACCATATGTTTGCACTCATAGGTCTAACAGAAGAAACCTAACAGAGGACCATAGGAAAGGGAAGGGGGAAAGAGAGTTGGGGAGAGCGAGAGACACAAATCATGAGAGACTACTGAATACTGAAAATGAAACGAGGACTGAAGGGGGAAAAGGAGGGGGGAAGGGGTGATGGTCATGGAGGAGGGCACTTGTGGGGAGAAGCACTGGGTGTTATATGGAAACCAATTTGACAATAAACTATTATAAATTTAAAAAATAAAATAAAACAAAATATTTGGAAAAAAAAGAAATTTCATTCTATACTTTAGGTGAATAAAATAACTTTATACTTTAGTCAATAAAAGAATCAATTTCTTAATGAAGCTGAATAGAGCTAAAATGGATGAACAATGATCATTCAATGGTCTCCCAAGAATTCTCTTAGAAATAGCTTGTGATTTCCAGCCTTAAAAGCCTCAGGAGCAGATCCTGAAGTCCATAAATATTTCAATTTTATTATAAACGAGATTAGAAAATTGACTTCATTTGTTTGAAGCACAGTTCCTACAATTATAATGTAAGTGATCATTAACCTATGGAGGAAGCCTGTTTGTAAAGGAAAATGTGAATTTTAATTCAGTTGTCAAAAAAGTAAAGGGAAATCTTGTTACAAAACACAAGAATGGGCCCTTCAGCCCTAGTTCTGACCACTTTAACCTCAGTGGCGGAAACCCAACAGCAAACCCAGAACCAAATGAAAATGGCCTCACAGCAACAGAAATGCGTCAGTTCCAAGACACTAAATCTTAATGCTAATCAGGCCCTTCCCAACCTTATGCTAATTTAACATAGCAGAGTCTCAACCAGAGCACACAGCTGATTGGATGGAAGCATTTTCAGCAGGGGACGTAGACTGACCATCTAAAAAACTCAGGTGTGACCTTGAAAGTACAACTTTCTTGAGAGGTATGAAGAGCTGCTAAAGCACAATAAGACATGGTTTTTTGTAAGGATGAGACTGAGTCATCAAGAAAATATTGAATGTTTATGAAAATAAATTGATTTCAATTAAAAATGATTAAGAGGGACACCTGGGTGGCTCAGTCGGTTAGGCATCTGACTCTTGGTTTTAGCTCAGGTTATGATCTCATGCTTCGTGGGTTTAAGCCTGTATCAGGTTCTGTGCTGACAGTGTGAAACGTGCTTGGTATTTTCTCCCTCTCCCTCCCTCCCTCCCCCTCTCTCTCTCTGTCTCAGGATAAACTTAAAAAAAAAAGATTAACAAAAATAGTATAGGCTCTTAAAGTGGTAAATGCTATCCAGAAATTTCACTTATTTGGAAAATTCCATTTCCAAGGAGCCATTGCAAATGATGATAATTTTTGTATCTTCATGAATTAGAGGTAACTGTATCAGCTCTCCCTGGACTTGTTACTATCTACAATTTTATTCTATTGAGTGGGAAAATTCTCCCAGCCCTCAATAGCACAAGAATGACTGAGGCATTGGTCCTAGACAGCAGCTCCAACTTCCTGAGCAGGAAACTGAATAGGGCAGTAGAGGAACAAGATGACAATTGCTTCATATGGGCCCAAAGGTGAGCTCCTTCTGACCAGGTGAGGCCCTGCAGAGAGGATGAAGTCAGTAGCCCCATCACCAGGGGCCGGACATGCTATGAGAAGTGTCTACACAATGAAGGTGTCCAGCTGGGAAAAGCCCAGACAATTTCAGATTTCCTTTCTGTGGCCAAGACCCTGTCCACCCCATCAGGGAAACTGCTGTGAGACAAAAAATAAAATAAAATAAGGGAAAGCACACACCATCTACCACAGATATAGGAAACACAGCTGTAACTACAGCTTATACAGAGGCAAAAAAAACCAACATATTTTTATGTAAAAGCTTTGGAAAATATAGATGAGGAAAGAGAGGGAATAGAGCCAACTGCATACATATATAGTAAGCATGCTCAGATGCAAAATGCTGTTTTAGGATCTTTTCATGTGTCAATATATACATTAACAGAATCATTTTGAATTGAATCATATTTTCCAATTTTACAGCCATATCCTTTTAATCAATCCCATGTTTTTGGATAGCCAAATTCTACTCTGTTGTTATTTCTCAAGGGTATCAGGAAGCTCTGGTTCAACACCAAAAATCAAACTATGAGCCTCATTTTTGATAAAACTTGGATGGAGGACATGGATCAGGTTTGCAGGCCATGGTATCCGGAGTTAAATAGTTTCCTAGACAGACACAGGTAGAGCTGGACAACCGCAGGCTTCCCCCAAAGTCAGGAGGGCTTCCTCGTAAAAGCTGCACTTGGCAGAAAGCCAGTGAGGGCACACGCTCTGCAGGTAGAATGATGCAAAGTACAAGAACGGTGGGAGCAGAGTCCTGACCACAACCAAACAAGCTGCTCCTTTTCCCCTGGGGAGCAGTGTGCAGTGGAAGAGGGGCTGGAAGTATTCCAGAAGTGGCTGTCCCTCCACACAGAAACCAGGCAAAAGCAGGCTACCCATGCAGTGCCAGTTCAAAAACAAGGCTGCAATATATTTGTTTAAATTTTCACCTTTCTGAATTTGTCCTACTTTTTAAATTTTTTAAGGTTTATTTATTATTGAGATGGAGAGAAACAGAGCATGAGTAAGGGAGGGGTAGAGAGAGGGAGACACAGAATCCAAAGCAAGCTCCAGGCTCTGAGCTGTCAGCACAAAGCCTGGTGTGGGGCTCAAACCCACGAACCATGAGATCATGGCCTGAACTGAAGTAGGACACTCAACCAACTGAGCCACCCAGGCACCTCTGTCCTATTATTTTCTTAGAACATATTCCTAGAAGTGGGATTCCTAAGTTAAAGCTAAGAGCATTAAAATGTGTTTTTGACTTTATATAATTTATTTTTTATAATTTACATCCATGTTAGCACATGGTGCAACAATGATTTCAGGAGTAGATTCCTTAAGCCCCATAGCCATTTAGCCCTTCCCCGCCCCCCCCCCAACAGCCCTTCCAGCATCCCTCTATTTGTTCTCTGTATTTGAGTCCTTGATGTTTTGTTCCCCTCCATTTTTATATTATTTTTGCTTCTCTTCCCTTGTATTCATCTGTTTTGTATCTTAAAGTCCTCATGAGTGAAGTCATATGATATTTGTCTTTCTCTAATTTCACTTAGCATAATACCCTATAGTTCCAGCCACATAGTTGCAAATGGCAAGAATTCATTGATTGTTGAGTAATACTCCATTGTGTATGTATATACACACACACACCACATCTTCTTTATCCATTCATCCAATGATGGACATTTGGGCTCTTTTCATACTTTGGCTATTGCCGATGGCACAGCTATAAACATTGGGGTTCGTGTGTCCCTTTGAAACAACACACCTGTATTCCTTGGATAAATACTTAGTAGTACAATTCCTGGGTCATAGGGTAGTTCCATTTTTAACTTTGGGGAACCCTCCATACTGTTTTTCAGTGGCTGCACCAGTCTGCATTCCCACCAGCAGTGCAAAAGAGATCCTGTTTCTCTACATCCTTGCCAACATCTGTTGTTGCCTGAGTTCATGTTAGCCATTCTGACAGGTGTGAGGTGGTATCTCAATGTGGCTTTGATTTGTATTTCCCAGATGATGAGTGATCTTGAGCATTTTTTCAAGTGCTGGTTGGCCATCTGGATGTCTTCTTTGGAGAAGTATCTATTCATGTCTTTTGCCCATAAAGCTAAAAGAATTTTTAAAGTCTTTCACATATACTATCAAATTGCAGAGAAGACTATAGATTTACACTCCCAACAGCAATGGATGAAACTGCACACTTCTTCACTCTCCTTGCTGTTGTGATATGTTAAAATGGTATCTCATTATTGTGCTGGTTTGCATTTTGTTACTAGGAAGGCTAGAATCTTTCCATATATTTATTGGCCATTTTTATAATTTCTTTTCTGACTCCTTTGATATGTCCTTTGCTCATTTCTTTGGTTCAAGATTTTCATATTCCTATTCATTTGTAAGATGCAAAAATATTTAAGCAAGTCACTCTTCTTAATCTTACAATTGTGATGCATCACATAGCAGTTAGAATCATAAGCCTAACAAAGCATGATACTGATAAGAGTTGTTGAGAGTGATCACTGTTGAGCGTGATCATTTCCATATTTATTAAAACTTTCCCTTATGTCCAAGCAAGAACCAATTTGAAGAAGGGACAGGTTTTTGGAAAAGGTCAACGTCTATAGCCCACAGAAGTGCTTGGATTTAATATCCTCTGATATTGTCTATGCACTGACATTTTTATTTCAAACTTTAAGAAGTTTCATAATTATTTATCCAGACATCTAAATTTTTTTTAATTTTTAAGGAGAAAATAGTTCATGTTCCATTTTAATTCCAAGTACAAGAGAGACAGTTAAATTTGTTTAACAACTGCAGACATGATCTCAAGGGGGCGAGGACAGGAAATGACAGTAGAGCTGCATTCAAATAGAATAATTACTTTATTACCAGATCTAATGACATGTCCAGGAGAGACCTGGAGTCTTGTCCAGTTAATGCCCCCTTGTCCTTCACTTTTTTTAATTTAAAAAAAAAATCTTAACAGATGTACTTTATTTCAAGCATATTCAGTACATGGAAATTTAAAATTTTGAAGAAAAAATTCAGGGTAATTATTTGTTCTCTTTCTTAAAGGTTCCCATCAGAAACATCAGGTATAAACTACTGAATGAAGCAAGGTGCACTGTTAAAATGACTGAACCGATACAGACAGAATAAACAGACAGTTCCCAGTATTTTGATCCATAATCTGCCAAGGATAGCTGCTTTATGTTTTAGGTACTACAACTAAGCACTGGCAAACAAAATACTCTTTAAAGAACTTTAAAACTTGTAATACATTAGTCAATATTTTTAAGTTGTTATTTAAATTCGTCAGTTAAAACAGAGGGAATATTAGTTTCAGGTGTACAATATAGTGATTCAACACTTCCATACAACACTCAGTGCTCATCACAGGTATGCTCCTCATCCCCATCACCTCTTTCATCCATCCCCCCACCCACCACTCCTCGGGTCACCATCAGTTTGTTCTCTATAGTTGAGTCTGGTTTTTTGGTTTGCTTCTCCCTTTTTTCCCCTTTGCTCATTTGTTTTTTATATTCCACGTATTAGTGATATCATATAGTATTTGCCTTTCTCCAATTTATTTCACTTAGCATAATGCTCTCTAGCTCCATTCCTGTTGTTGCAAATGACAAAATTTCACTCTTTTTGATGGCTGGGTAGTATTCTATTGTATAAATATACTAAATCTTTTTATCTATTCAATCAATGGACAGTTGGGCTGTTTCTATAATTTGGCTATTGCAGATAATGCTGCTATAAACATCAGGGTGCATTATCCCTTTGAATTAGTGATTTTGCATTGAGTAAATACCCAGTAGTGTGATTGTTGGATCATAGAGTAAACCTGTTTTTAACTTTTTGAGGAAACATCATACGGTTTTCCATATGGCTAGACCAGTTTGTATTCCCACCAGCAGTACGAGAGGGTTCCCCTTTATCCGCATTCTCACCAACACCTGTTGTTTCTTGTGTTGTTGATTTTAGCCATTTTGACAAGTCTGAGGTAATACCTGTAGTTTTGATTTATATTTCCCATATTATCAGTGATGTTGAGCATCTCTGGATGTGTCTCTTGGCCATTTGAATGTCTTCTTTGGAAAAGTGTCTATTCGTGTCTTCTGTCTATATTTTTATTGGATTATTTGTTTTGGGGTGTTGAGTTTTATAAGGTCTTTATGTTTTTTTAGATACTAACACTTTATCCAATAGATCATTTGCAAATATCTTCTCCCATTCCATACGTTGCCTTTTAGTTTTGTTGACTGTTTCCTTCACTGTGCAAAAGCTTTTTATTTTGATGAGGTCCCAATAGTTCATTTTGCTTTTTTAATGTTTATCTTTGAAGGAGAGACAGAGCGTGAATGGGGAGAGAGGGAAACACAGAATCAGGAGCAGGCTCCAGTCTGAGCTGTCAGCACAGAGCCCAACGGGGGTCTTGAACCCACAAACTGGGAGATCATGACCTGAGCGAAGTCGGACGTTCAACTGACTGAACCACTCAGGTGTCCCTCATTTTGCTTTTTTTCCGTCTTCCCTCAAGAGACATATCTAGAGGGGCTCCTGAGTGGCTCAGATGGTTAAGCATCTGACTTCAACTCAGGTCATGATCTCATGGTTTCTGAGTTCGATCCCCACCTCAGGCTCTGCACTGACAGCTCAGAGCCTGGAACCTACTTTAGATTGTGTCTCTTTCTGCCCCTCCCTCACTTGTGTTCTTTATCTCTCAACAATAAGTAAGTAAGCATTTTTTAAAAAGAGAGACATATCTAGAAATAAGTTGCTATGGTTGATGTCAAGGAAGTTACTGCCTGTGTTCTCCTCTAGGATTTTTCTGGTTTCAGTTCTCACATTTAAGCCTTTCATCCACTTTGAATTTATTTTTGTGTATGGTATAAGAAAGTGGTCCAGTTTTCCCAATACCATTTGTTGAAGAGACTATCTTTTTCCCACTAGATATTCTTCTTGCTTTGTCAAACATTAATTGACCGTATTGCTGTGGGTTTCAATAATATCTTTGTAAGAGGTCTTAAAAGATATTGAGCAACTGGTAGTAAACAATACCTTAACAAAAAAAATGTGTTTAGTCATTCTTTCTGTTAAAAAAAAATTTCAATTTGGGGGGACACCTGGGTAAATCAGTTAGTTAATTGATTTCTTCTCAGGTCATGATCTCATGGTCATGAAATGGAGCCCTGGTGTATGATTCTGAGCTGGGCATGAAGCCTGCTTAAGATTCTCTCTCCCTCTCCTTCTGCCTCTGCCCCACTTACATATGCACTCTCTTATTCTCTCTCAGGAAAAAAAAAATCTCCATTCTTTTTAATTCCATTCTTTTTTTTTAACAATTGTAAATATTTATTCAACCAACGTCAGAGCACCTAAATATATAAAGCAAAATTTAACAGAGTTAAAATGAGACATAAAAAACAATACAATAGTGGTTGGGGACTTTAATACCCCACTCTCAACAATGGATAGATTAAGACAAAAAATCAATAAGGAAACAGTGGATTTGTACAACACTATACAGCAAATAGACCTAAGAGACATATTCAGAACAGTCAATCCCATGACAGCAGGGTACACACTCTTCTTATATGCATATGGATCATTTCCTAGGATAGACCACATGTTTGACCACAAAACAAGTCTTAGTAAATTTAAGAAGATTGAAATAATACCAAGTAGCTTCTCTGAACACAACGGCTTGAAACTAGAAATCAGTAAGAAAAGGAAAAGTGGAAATCTCACAAATACATTAAAATTAAGCAATACTCTTTTGAATAGCCAATTATTTAAAGACGTACACTCCTAGGGGTGCCTGGGACATTCAGTCTATTAAGGTCTGACTCTTGGTTTCAGCTTGGGTCATGATCTCATGCCTTATGACTTCGAGCCCCACGTGTGGCTCTGTGCTGACAGCGCAAATCCTGCTTGGGATTTTCTCTCTCTCTCTCTCTCTCTCTCTCTCTCTCTCAACAGTAACATATATACTTTGAAATCTACCAAATCACTAAATTTCAGAATTCTAAAATACTTGCTATTATGCATTGTCCCAAAATAGTCCCTTCATCATCTTTATACTTCTCCATAAAGTATAACAATACCTGTTAGAGCCCTCATCATTCACCATTTATTAATTCAATAAACATTTTGAGAAGCTATAACATTCTTAAAAACTTAGTGCTACATTAGAAGCTAAGGATACAAAGATAAGTAAAACAGCTCTTACCCTCAAGGAAAACATGGTCTAGAGTTTATAGTCTAGCAGGGGAGACAGTATACAGTTTATAGTGGGGGAGACAGAAAAGGAGAATCCACTGTGGTACAATCAAGTACTGATACTGAGATAACCCAGGGGAACAGTCACACTGAAGCTGAGGGAATCAGAGAAGGCTTCTAGGTGGAAGTGATGAGTCACTGAGTCCTGGACAATGAGCAGGCTATACCCACGGAAAGAGAAAAAGGGTTATTCTGGCAGATGTGAAGGCACAGAGGCAGGATGAGTCACAATGAGGAGAACCAGTAGTAGAGGAGTTCAGTTCAGATGAAGCATAGAGTTGGGGCAGGCACAGTCAATGGTGAGAGACAGCACTATAGAAGAAACATTACATCTTTACAATTCATTGAATGCTGATAAAAGTTGATGATGAAAGGACTATTCTTATCCTCCTCCTCCCATTTCACATTAAAGAAACAGAAGATTAATATTAAATTTTTAAGTGACTTGCCCAAGGTCATATATTACAGAAGTGGCTAAGATAAAATTCCAACTTAGAAATTGATTCCAGAGCCTAGGCTCATCTGCTAATCAGGAGTGGGTTTTATGCTATGCTAAGGAATTTGAATTTTACCTTGAAAATCATGGGAAGCCAACAATTTTAAGCAGGAGAATGATGAGTTCATTTTTGCCTTTTAAAAGGATGACCCAAACTACTGAAGGGAGGAAGTGAGGCTAGACCTGAGATGAAACCATGTACAATTCTGCCTGTTATATCCTACACAACTAGAGGGAGGGCCATTTAATGTGGTCTATGAATGGCACCCTTGAAGTTGTGCACCACACACCCTACATGACCACATTTGATGTAACTGCAAGTTAGGAGGTTATTATAGTAATCCAGACATAAGATATACGAGGTATTGAACTAAAGAAGAGCAATAATGGCAGAGAAGGGAATGGTTTATAATGCAGAAATAATGATGTAGAATCAACAGGAGCTGGTGGCTGGTTGGATGAAGATGGTGACACAGAAAGAGCAGTCAAAGATAACTTATTTTGTCTAAGTTAGAACTACATTTTTTCATCCTCTTTCCTACTTGGTTCTGGTTTAGAAACTTGCACATGAATTGAAAAGTGAAATGAAGCAGTCAGCCCTTATGCTCTGAAGGTCATCGTAGTTAGAAATGAGAAGAGAAAGATGCAGAGAAGCAAGTAAGTGCCAGTCTGTTCTTGCTCTTCCCCACTCTGCACCTTCCTCTGCTTTCAGGTCCAGCTGTTCTTCCCATCTGCCTGTCCTGCTGACCAAGAGCAACCCATGACCAGATACCCAACTGCAAACTCACAGAAGCAACCACAAGGACCAGATCGCAGCCTTCCACAGACCTCCACAGGAGCGGAGCTCCCCTTTGTGGACCCTTTGCTATTATGTATTGACCTCAAGCTCTGACTTATCCATCAAGCTAGTGCTTCAGGAAAACTGCTTAGTGGCCCAATGCTAGTGCTTCAGGAAGACTGCTTAGTGACCTCCCTTCTTCACCAACTCTCCTTCCTGGACCTTTACTTCTCCCACTTCAGTTCCTGATTCCAGCAGGCTTTTTTATAGCAACTGAAAAGATTATTCTGAAATGCATATAGAGCTGCAAAAAACATATAAGAGTCAAAACAACTTTGTAAAAGAAAAAATTGGAGGAATTACACCATTTAATGTCAAGCCTTATAAGTGAATCTATGACAAAACTGAAAAAATGGACACCCAAATTACACAGGGACAAAATATGTGGCAAACTTGCCTGGGATAACATGGAAAACAGAACACCTGTCCACTGAGACTGTAACTCTAGGGGAAGTGGTTGGAAAGAGAGTAACTGTGGGCTTACTTTTATATTTCTGGCAAAGTATCTTAAGAAATGAGCTCAAGTGGAGTGCCTGGGTGGCTCAGTTGGTTGTGTCTGACTCTTGATTTCAGCTCAGGTCATGATCTCACAGTTTGTGAGTTCGGGCTCCACATCAGGCTCTGCGCTGACAGCATGCACTTTGTTTGAGATTCTCACCCTCCCTCTTGCTGCTCCTCCCCCGCCCCCCCCCATATAAATAAACTTAAAAAAAAAAAAAGCTTAGGAAATAATTGGCCAATTTGCAAGCAGAAACTGAGGGTCCTGACTAGGAAGGCTGTATTAAAGCTATTGGACCTCAAACTTTAAAAGACCATTTTGAAAAGATATTTGAACACAAAAGCCCATTGAAACCTAGCTTTGTTGCTGCCATTGGGGCTAACACAGTTAGTTGTGGTTGGGTTTGGGGTGAGGAACACTGACTATGGAGATAGGAGGGTCTCCCATGGTCCCTGAAACCCTGTGAGACTTCTGCCCACTCATCATCATTAGAGGAAACAATCCTGATGCAAAGGAATGTGGATGAAAGAAAAGGCATTCAAGGACCATGGCACCCTCCATCAACTGTGGATATTGCAGCAGCATTAATCTCCTAAAGTGCTCATACGACAAGATGGAAGGAGAAGGGCCCTGCCTTCATTCTGGAGATGCTCACGTCCAGATAAACTCGATGTCTAAAGAATGTGCTGAAAATCCAAGCTTCAGAAATATATGTAATTTCTCCTGGAACTGGGCTTCTAACAACTTTTATGTTTGTTGACAAAAGCACTGTAAATCTGGCTTTTCTAAGAAAAAGTGTCCAAAGATTCAATACACTTGGTATTCTTGCCAAAATCTTTTGTTCTCTTTCATTTTTCAGTCACTTTATTACAACTTAATCTTTGTAAATCCTATTTTGAGTCCTCCAAGCTTCTGGAAGTACTTTGGATTACTGGAATTATAGCCTTCATTCTAAAAGTCTTTTTTGTTGACTCAAAATGCCTTATTTTATTGGGCACTCTCTTTCATGAAGTCTTTTAAATCCAAGGATTACTGGTATACATTCTTAGAAGATTTGTGTCAGTAAAAATGAATTTTGTTCCCATATCAATTTGGTTTCATTACCTCATTAGCTACAGGGAGTTTGGTAATATAACTAGATTCTTGGGATATTACTAGCTCTATTCTACTTCCTTTTAAAGTTTTGGATTCTTTTTTGTAAACCTGAGGACTTTCAGACAGGTTTTGTAAATACTTTTTACATGACCAAGCTATAGTGACTTGTCCAGATGACATTTGATCAAGATGTCAAACAGAATTTCTTGAGATTATTTGAGCATTAAAACAATCCCCAAGACCTTACACTTGCACAAGTAGGAAGCAAGATGTGAAAGTTGTATAGCCTTCAAGAGTACACTCCCAAATGTCCTTTTCAGATGTGGCCATGGAAAACAGGATATGGAAGACCCTCCCAGAGGATGGACTCAGGGCCATGGACAAAGAAGTTCTACCAGGAAAGCAAAGTCATGATCTAATCAAGGAACTTCCCCACCACCCACCTTACAAAGGCAAGATACTTTCATAATGCTTGTTCAGGATTTCATATATACTAGGACCTAAAACGTGTTGAGTGTCTTCTGTTCTTGTTTTCCAAAAGAGAGGTTCATTTTTTTTTTTTAGTTATTCCATCCCTGACTCACCATTCTCTATTCAGAGGGAGAAAGGCTGAACAGTCTTTTCATTGACAGATCACCACAAGAGGCCCCATCCACATGCCAGGTCCATCATCTGAAGATCTGAACTTTGTGCCACTTCACTGACTTCATAGGTCTTTGGTGCCTCCTATGGGAAATGGATATGTGCTATAAAAGAAAGGAAAAATGGGATAGATATTTGTGACCAGAAGGAAAGACCGTGGAGGATATTAGTTAGTAAGTCATTGGAAGCCATTTTCTTTTTCTCCTGGGACACTGCTAGGTTATTTACCAGCCTGCTTTGTGGTCATTTCTGACCAATAAAGTGTGAGAAGCAACATCTGTTGCTTCCAGGCCTGGCTTGTTTGGCCTCTGACTCATGACACTCATGTTTTTCTCCTTCCAGCTGGCTAGACTGGAGATGAGAACAACCTTGGGATTTGTGATATGAACATGGGGCAGCCACAGGACAGAAGAAACATGAGTCCTGAAAACATGTGGAGAAAGGCCATCCTCTAGGAGTGACTGTATTCCATTCTTACCTGAGAAAAAATAAATATACTTTAATCATACTAAGACCCTGAGGTTTGGAAGTTTATCTGTTACAATCGCTGATGTATATTCAGCAGAGGGAATAGCACAAAGATAGGAGGATCGAAAGAAATGACAGCCTGAGGAGGGTAAGTGGTTCTCTTTGACCAAAACATAGGCACAAGAAAGAGAACAGCAATGACCAAGAGGTTCCTTTGGGCTTATTGCTTTGGATCTTAAATGCCATGCAAAAATTTGGACTTTATTATGTAGAAATGGGGACCATCAAAAGTGTAGATATATCTTCTATTTTAAATTGTTACATTTAATGCTGCCAGTAATCTGCCTTTTCTGAGGCAATCGAGAATCCATATCTTTTACACAGTTGCCCCCCAAAACTGAAAATATACAATATAATAGCCAATCTGACAACAGCTTTTGCAGTCTGTTTCTTCATGAAAGTGTGGCGAGTGTGAGGGAGGGGGGGTGGGAGCTATCTTTTCAGGTAATGATATTCCTGCAACCAAACCAAACTAAACTTTAGATGGGCTTAAATCAGGGGTGCCTGGGTGGCTCAGTTAGTTAAGCTTCTGACTTCAGCTCACGTCATGAACCCACTCTAAACTATAAGCCCCTGAGGACCAGGGATGTTTATGGTATGGCACCTTGCATGTACATAGTGGATTTTCAGTAAGTATTTTCTGAAGGTTAGAATTTTAAACTCCAAACCCACATCCCTGCAGATGCTAACTCAGCACACATCAATAGTCACTGCATTCTTTAGTCCAGAGCTAAATCACTGGGTGTATGGTGTTTTCCCATGAGAGGGGAACAATCCTGAAAGAGCATACAGTAATAACAAACTGAGGAAATAAATATAGTGCTACACCCCTGGTTCTAACTAGTGCCTAATTGTATTGCAAAAATTAAGATTGTCCAATGGGTCAAAAATTTTACTTACTGATTAGAAGATAATAAAACATCCAAGTTTTCCTTACTGTAAAAAAATCTTTTATAGAAAAATCTAATTTTAAAATATTATGTATTTTCTCTAAAGCAATACAGAGAGGGAAAATGATCAGTTGTCACCCCTTTCTAATGTCAATACCAAATGGTATTGACATGAGGACAGCTGGAAATATTGGCTGTCTAGAATGTTCCCACACCACACTGCTGCTATAAGAGCTGGAGGATAAAACATGGAGACAAATCAGTATTCAGGACGGGATGGTCAAAGCCAAAAGTAGAGAAAAAATCAGTGTCTATAAAATATTGAAGTATACTGAATATGTTCACTGAGACCTGAAATATAATAAAGGAAATACATGCTTAAAATTTAAGCAAGGACAAATTTAGGGTCAGTAGAAATATGTATAAGTTTTTTTAAGTGGGATGAACTTTAGTTTTTGTTAAGAGGCAAGAGCAGATGAGAATGGAAATATAAATCCATGGATAATATCTCCGTAAAATATTGAGAGATATTTTTGTGGCAGTGGTCCCCAGTCTGTTGAGTCCTGGGGCCTGTTGGCCACTGTAATTAGTACAAGGAGACCATAACTACATAAACATGGCAAGCCCGGTCTGTGGACTGTATAAACAATACGCCTAACACATCTGTACTACCATTTGACACAAACACAAAGATGTTTTTCCTGCATAACAGAATGTCAGACAGGTTGGGGAAGCTGGGCAGACTGATCTAGGAGGAACACACATCTCTGAGAAGAGTGGTCAGAGGAGGGGAGAAATCCTGCTGGGGGGGGGGGGGGGCACATGATGTTTGGGAAGGATTCTGGCAGGAGCACTGGTTTTGAAAGGCCCTGAGCAGAAAACAGAGGGCAGAGCCTGCAAGATGGCACAGGCTGTGTAGTGAGTAAATGAACCTCTCAGATCTTCAGGACAATTGCCACATTCAAAAAATTCTGTGTATGGTTAAATTTTTTGTGGGAAATGGTCAAGGGGCTAAGCTTCTGGAATATCCCAAACAGCAAAAAAGTTGAAGTAATGGGACACATGAGAAATTAAAGAGTGGGAAATTCAAGGAAACAGGAGCAGGGGCACCTGGGTGGCTCAGTCTGTTAAGTAACTCTTGATTTCAGCTCAGGTCATGATTTCATGGTTCATGAGTTTGAGTCCCCGCATCTTGGGATTCTTTCTTTCTCCCTCTTTCTCTGCCCCTTCCCTGCTCACTCGCTCACTCGCTCTCTCGCTTTCTCTCTCTCTCTCTCTCTCCCTCTTTTCCCCTTCCCTGCTCTCTCTCTCAAATAAATAAATTTAAAAAGGACAGCACTATGCCTGTTATAGGACCTGGAAATGGAGCACAAGCCTACTTTAATCCAGTATGTGGGTCTTAGGCAGTATCAGAGTTTCTTATGTAAGTTCACTTTTTTAAAAAAGTGTTCCTGAATCCTCAGAAGCTTTTTATCATTATGAGTGTCCTTGGTTGATGGAATAATGCAAAAAAATTTTTTTCTTTTGTACCACAGGAGTTCAGAATCACTGTTTTCAGAGTACTGGCCTATTCTGATTGAAGCCAAAAGGAATATGAGGTTGTTAGCTTCACCAGAGAGGAAAAGCTGAACGTGGTTCACTGGAGAACTATGAAATGCCAGGTAGGCTGCTGTCCTTCTCTGAGAGCATCATGGACCACATTCCAGTCTCATGTATTGCCAAATAAATAGGTATGTCTAGTTACACAAAGGCCCTGAATGGGTGTAATTGTTAGAGCTTTCATCAAAACTTCTGTTTCCTTTCCTTGCTCTGTTCCATCTAATCCTCACAACAACCCTATATGGAAGTTAACACTAGACTGTTATTAAAGATGAGGAAACTGAGGCACAGAATTAACCAAGGTCATATCACTAGTAAATAGCACAGCCAGAGTCCACAACTTTTTGACTGTGAAGCCTGTAAGCATAATAAAAAATCAATGAATCAACCACTTACTGGGCATCTACGCTGTGGGAAGTACTAAAACAAGCATATGACTAGCAGATGTTATATGTATTACTATAGTAGGGTTCTCAAGAGAAACAGAGCCAGTAAGATGTAGGAACTGGAATATACAAATTGGTTCACATGAATATGGAGGCTGGCTAGTACAAATCTGCAGTGATCTTCTGGAAACCCAAGAGAGACAACGGTACAGTTCGAGTTTAAAGCAGGTGCAGGTCCAGGAAAGCTGATGATACCGAAGTCTGAAGACAGTCTACTGGAGATTTTTCCTCTTACTCCAGGGAAGGTCAATCTTGTTATTCTATTTAGACCTTCAACTAATTGGATAATGCCCACCCACATTATGGAAAGCAACCAGCTTTACCCCTTAAAATATTAATTTCGTCAAAAAATACCTTCACAGATATACCCAAAATAATGTGAGACCAAATATCAAGGCACCCTGTGGCCCAGTCATTCTTGACACATAAAATTAACTATCACAATTACATTCAAAATGAACTTTCTGTCAACCCTCTCTTATCCTTATAGTACCTTTATAATTTATATACTTTACTAGCCTGGAATTTAATAGAAGAATTTTGTTAGACTCAAATACTTAAGAACCCACAATTCCCTTTATAGCAATTATGGATATAATTTACATTCATATCTCTTATTTTTAAACTTTAAATTTTAAATGTAGACTTTCAACTACTATGTCCTCAGAGAACTCCTAAACTTAATAAGACATAAATTTGAATTAATGCTTTCAGAATTAAGCTCCTTTCTGACAAAAAAAAAAAATCTTACTTAAGCAAATTTTATTATTTTTCGCATTTACTATAGAGATAAAGATGGGGGGGGGCGCGGAATGTCTCAGGGAAATGAGTTCCGAGGAGGCAGAGAGGGCAATTTAAGTCAGGAAGTGACAAATTTAAAAATAGCAGTTAATAAAATGTCTGGTGAAAAAGAACTTGAGAGCTGTGAGAATGATATCTAGACCCAAGAGTGAGTCCTATCTTGCTGTTCAGAGCTAAGGGTTAGTGTTAGAGTTAGGGCTAGGTCTCACCGTTAAGGTTTCCTAAGGCAGGAATCACATCTTTACGTCTCCCTCCCTCCATCCACCATGAAGTACAACAAGGCCTTCCAATAATAGGTGCTCCATATTTTTTTCAAGTTAAAAAAGAATAGATATTTGGAGAAAAGTAACTTAGCAGAAGAGAATTTTTAAAAAAAGAAAAAAAGGAAGGCATGTGTTGTCCAGGCATGGGATATGGCCTGGTTACAGGCTTATTAGGTTAAAAGGCTGAGATTCCAAGACCTCTTTGGATTACTCAAAGAGTAGGATTCACATGAAGGCACATTGCCAAGGCCTGATATACTTACTTAGTTCATGAAATACTTATATTCTTCCCTAAGACAAGAAAACATATCAAAAAGTAGTCCCCACTATTCCCCCCACCTACCTGGCTTTCCCCTTTCCCCTTAGAAAGCTAGTAACTTTTCTAGGTTATTTAGGAAAAAAGAGTGTTCATTTCCCATTCTCCTTTTCTAATCTTTCTGCCATCTTCAAATATTTGGGCTTTGCATTTCAGCTTAAAAATCTTTTTTGAAACACACACACACTAGGATTTATGTCAATCTCACTTCTGATTAGAAATGCAAAGTCAGCTTCACTTTGGGTGCAGCATTATGGGAATTCTAATGCAATCAGAGGTCAGACATTCCTTCAAAGCCACAAGAATTCCCATATATATATATATATATATATATATATATATATATATATATATATGTGAATGTAGCAATCCAAAAACCTTTTCACATTGTATAGTACATTTCTTGGAAAGAACCCCCAAACTTTCATAACCAATATACATGAAGCACCAATTAAAACTGTTGTCAAAACTTTCAGAGCAAGAGCACAACTTCTGGCCTAAAACGCAGGGTCCAGGCCCTTACATCTGAGAAAGTGCCTTGAGGCCTTTCCAATCCCACTATTCCATCTGAAAGAATAAGCACAGCCATTGTCTGGACATGGAGTCTGCTCATTAGAAAGGAATACAGAAGAAGAGAGTTCATTAGAATGCAAGTACGGTCAGAGAAGAATGAAAATCACTAATCCCAGGGTTAGAAGTCACACAGTCATTTTCTAACCACTCTTACTAATAAAATCATAGAATCTTAGGATTGGAGGAAGAGATAATATATAATCTAGGTTCCAGACAAAACACTGCATCAGAAAGATGACTACCCATATTTTGCTAATTCAATTCTTATGTTTAGTGAAATGTATTTTGGAAGCAAGCAAAAAAACAAAAACAAAAATGAAAAACCTGACTTTAGCCTTTTTTTTTTTAAGTTACTGGCAATTTTACTTGCAGCTTGAATGACTTGCCAAAGAACAACGAAGTACGAACATTTAGGAAGATAGTTATTTAAATAATTGATAAATCTACAAAAAATTTAAACATTTCAACTATTTTTAGACCGATTTTAAACAGAGAAAAAGATTGAAAACCATAAGGAAGAAGATTTAAAAAGACACGTACACTTCTTTATTAAATGTGAAAACCATGGTCATGACACGTGTGCCTGCTGTTTCTAGTGCCCACAGTGGGATCTCCATCCCAGTGACATAGGTCAGCTGCTTGATCCTTCAAGCTCTGCTAAGGCCAACAGATGCAAGTATTTTATTATGACATTTCTCTATTTCTTTATAATAGCTATATTTCAAAAGATGACTTGCTTCTCCCCTGGAGTCTTACTAAGGCTTTGTTTAAATGAGGAGGTCATAGATGCTTAACACTTCTTAAGCTTATTTCCAATAGTCGGTCACTTGTTTCAATTATCTAAGCCTTTTTGTTGAACACTGGACAGAAATGGCCTTGATGAGATCTGGAGAGTAATGTGGTGTTTGCCTGGGAGAACTAGTTTTAAAAATTATGTCCTCCTTTAGCTCTGAAACTTTATTACTTCTCCCTCTGAAATAAAGCACTGCATGAAAGAAAACAACAATTATCCAAGTAACCTTGATTGTCAGGGAGAGTCCTAAGTTTCATGTATTAAAATGTAGTATTGTCAAATTATAGAGATCTGGTTGGATAAAATATATCATACAATAGACAACTATAAGCCATTTAAAAGATGTGTGGAAGAATATGAAATGGAAAACAAGGGGTGCCTGGGTGGCTCAGTTGGCTAAGCCTCCAACTTTGGCTCTGGTCAGATCTCACGTTCATGGGTTCAAGCCCCACGTCAGGCTCTGTGCTAACAGCTCAGAGCCTGGAGCCTGCTTCCGGTTCTGTATCTCCTTCTCTCTCTGCCCCTCCCCCTATCATGCTCTGTCTCTCTCTGTATCAAAAATAAATAAAACATTAAAAATATTTAGAAAAAAAGAAATGAAAAACGTACTATGTATTTAGGTTAGAGCCAAATTATAAACATTATTATAGTCCTGATTTTATAAAGACAGAAAGAGGATTGAAAACTGTACACCAAAATAATTGTAGTTCTATTTGGGTGATAAAATTAGATGTGATTTTTACTTTTTCTTTGAACTTTCCTATACTTGTTAACTTTCCTATAGAAAGTATTGTATTAAATAGATTAAAAATAATTGTAAAAAGAAATCAGTCACTATTATCCCTTCAGTAAAACATACCTCAAAAAGTAAACGTTGCCGTGTTTCCTATGCTCTTTCTATCTGCATCTTTTCCATGATTCTTTTTATTTTTAATTTACATCCAAGTTAGTTAGCATGAAGTGCATTAATGATTTCAGAAGTAGATTCCAGTGACTCATCCCCTCTGTATAACGTCCATTGTCCATCCCAACAACTGTCATCCTAATGCCCCTCACCCATTTAGCCCAACCTCTCACCCACAACCCCTCCAGCAACCCTTAGTTTGTTCTCTGTATTTAAGACTCTTATGTTTTGTCCCCCTCCCTGTTTTTATATTATTTTTGCTTCCCTTCCCTTCTGTTCATGTGTTTTGTGTCTTAAATTCCATGAGTAAAGTCATATGATATTTGTCTTTCTCTGACTTATTTTGCTTAGCATAATACTCTTTGTTCCATCCACATAGCTGCAAATGGTTAAGATTTTATTCCTTTTGATTACCAAGTAATACTCCATTGTATGTACATACCACATCTTCTTTATCCATTCATCCACCGATGAACATTTGGGCTCTCCATAATTTGGCTATTGTCAACAGCACTGTTATAAACATTGGGATGCCTATGACCCTACAAAACAACACACCTGTACCCCATGGATAAATACCTAGTAGTGTAATTAATTTCTGGGACATAGAGTAGTTCTATATTTTTAACTTTGGGGAGAACTTACACACTATTTTCCAGAGTAGTTGCACCAGTTGTCACTCCCACGTGCAGTGCAAAAGAGATCCTGTTTCTCTAGATGCTCACTAACATCTGTTGTTGCCTGAGTTGCTAACGTTAGCCATTCTAACTGGTATGCAGTGGTATCTCATTGTGGTTTTGATTTTCATTTCCCTGGTAATGAGTGATGTTGAGCATTTTTTCATGTGTCTATTAACCATCTGGATGTCTTCTCTGGAAAAGTGTCTGTCTATTCATGTCTTTTGCCTATTTCTTCACTGGACTGTTTTTTGGGTGTTGAGTTTGATAAGTTCTTTATAGGTTTTAGATACTAATCCTTTATCTAATATGTCATTTGCAAATATCTTCTCCCATTCTGTCAGTTGCGTTTTAGTTTTGCTGATTGTTTTTTTCACTGCACAGAAGCTTTTTAACTTGATGAGGTCCTGATAGTTCATTTTTGCCTTTGTTTCCCTTACCTCTGGAGACATCTTGAGTAAGAAGTTGCTGCGGTTGAGGTCAAAAAGGTTTTTGCCTGCTTTCTCCTCTAGGATTTTGATGGTTTCCTGTCTTACATTTAGATCTTTCACCCATTTTGAGTTTATTTTTGTGTATGATTTAAGAAAGGGGCCCAGGTTCATTCTTCTGCATCTTGTTGTCCAGTTTTCCCAGCACCATTTGCTGAAGAGACTGTCTTATTCCATTGGATGTTCTTTCCTACCTCGTTCAAGATTAATTGGCCATATATTTGTGAGTCCGTTTCTGGGTTCTCTATTCAGTTCCATTGTCCTGAGTGTTTTTGTGCCAGTACCATTCTACCATGATAATTACAACTGTGTAATACATCTTGAAGTCTGGGAGTGTGATGCCTCCAGCTTTGGTTTTCTTTTTCAGAATTGCTTTTGCTATCCGAGGTCTTTTCTGGTTCCATACAATTTTGAGGACTGTTTGCTCTAGCTCTGTGAAGAATGCTGGTGTTATTTTGATAGGGATTGCATTGAATCTGTAGATTGCTTTGGGTAGTATTGACATTTTAACAGTATTTGTTCTTCCAATCCATAAGCATAGAATATTTTTCCTTTTTGTGTGTGTGTCTTCAATGTCTTTTATAAGCTTTCTATAGTTTTCACTGTATAGATTTTTTACCTCTTTGGTAAGGTTTATTCTTAGGTATTTTATGCTTTTGGGTGCAGTTGTAAATGGGATCAATACCTTGATTTCTTTTTCTGTTGCTTCATTATTGGTATATAGAAATGCAACCGATTTCTGTGCATTGATTTTATATCCTGAGACTTTACTGAATTCATGGATCATTTCTATTGGTTTTTTTGGTGGAATCTCTAGGGTTTCCACATAGAATATCATGTCTTCTGCAAAGCATGAATTTGACTTCC
>NC_043707.1:78536819-78538537 GCF_006229205.1 Suricata suricatta
AAGCACAGAGAACTCCCATTAGATTCAACAAAAACCAACCATCACCAAGGCATATAGTAGTCAAATTCACAAAATACAGAGACAAGGAAAGAATCATGAAAGCAGCAAGGGAAAAATAGTCTTTGACCTACAAGGGAAGACAGGTTCACAGCAGACCTATACACAGAAGTCTGGCAGGCCAGGAAGGAGTGGCAGAATATATTCAATGCATTGAATTGGAATAATATGCAGCCAAGAATTTTTTTTTTTTTATCCAGCAAGGTTATCATTCAAAATAGAAGGAGAGAGAAAAAGTTTCCCACACAAAAATTAAAGGAGTAGTGGCCACAAAACCAGCCCTGCAAGAAATTTTAAGGGGGACTCTCTGAGAGGAGAAATGATGAAACAAAACAAAAAGACCAGAAGCAACAAAGACCAAAAAGGACCAGAGAACACCTCCAGAAATTCCAACTCTACAGGCAACACAATGGCAATAAATTAATACCTTTCAGTATTCGCTCTGAATTTCAATGGACTAAATTCTCCAATAAAAAGACATAGGGTATCAGAATGGATAAGAAGACAAGATCTATCTATATGCTGTTTCCAAGAGACCCATTTTATTTTTTTAATTTTCAAAAATTTTTAATGTTTTATTTGTTTTTGAGAGCAAGAGAGACAGTACGAGCAGGAGAGGGTCAGAGAGAGAGGGAGACACAGAATCTGAAGCAGGCTTCAGGCTCTGAGCTAGTTGTCAGCACAGAGCCCAATGCGGGGCTTGAACCCACGAACCGTGAGATCATGACCTGAGCCAAAGTCAGACGCTTAACTGACTGAGCCACCCAGGCGCCCCAGAAGAGACCCATTTTAGACCTTAAAACACCTTCATATTGAAAACAGTGGCTGGAGAACCATCTATCATGCTAATGGTCACCAAAAGAAAGCTGGAGTAGCCAAACATATCAGACCATCAAAGTTTTAAAATAAAGACTATAATGAGATGAAGGGCATTATATCATAATTAAGAGGTCTATCCACCAAGAAGACCCAACAGTTGTAAACATCTATGCCCTCAACTTGAAAGCACCCAAATATATAAGTCAATTAATCACAAACATACAGAATCCCATTGATAATACCATAATAGTAGGGGACTTCCAACACCCCATATACAGCAATGGACAGATCATCTAAACAGAAAATCCAACAAGGAAACAATGGCTTTGAGTGACACACTGGACTGAGTGGACTTAATAGACATATTCAAAACATTTCACCCTAAAGCAGCAGAATACACATTCTTCTCGAGTTCACATGGAACATTCTCCAGAATAGATCACATACTGGGACACAAATCAGCCTTCAACAAGTACAAAAAGATTGAGATCATACCGTGCATACTTTCAGACCACAACACTATGAAACTCCAAATCAACCGCAAGAAAAGATTTGTAAGGCCAACAAATATTTGGAGACTAAAACATCCTACTAAAGAATGAATGGGCTAACCAAGAAGATAAAAAGGAAATTAAAAAGTACATAGAAGCCAATGAAAATGATAACACCACAGCCCAAAACCTCTGGGACACAGCAAAGGCGGTCATAAGAGGTAAGACTATAGCATTCTACACCTTCCTAAAGAAGCAAGAATGGTCTCAGGTATGCAACCTAATCTTACACCTTAAAGAGCTGGGGAAAAACACACAATAGCAAAGAACACCCAAAACCAGCAGAAGAAG
>NC_043707.1:78538637-78771332 GCF_006229205.1 Suricata suricatta
GTTCTTATTCCAACACCAGCAACATGGCTGTTCTCCAGGGTCCACTGGGAACTTTGACTGTGGGGAGGCCACACAGTCTCTACCAAATGTCCTCTCAGCAGGAGAACCACCTCTCCCTGTGTGGCCTGAGGACCCCTCAGACCTTGCTGTCTCCTCCTAGGGATTCGTCCTTCCCACCAAAGCTCTGCCAGGTATCGAACTGCAGAGATGCAGACTCTGTGCTCCCCTGTTCATAGAGCCTTAATGGTATCCAAACTTTCTCCTTTCTCCCTTTCTTGTTTAGTCCCTTATGGATGTCTTCACTCTTTCTCTCCAGTTGCCTTCAGGGCATCTCTCTGCAAGTGAAAACAGAATCCTACCTTCTGTGGCTTCTCTCTGCCCCAGTTTACCTCTCCCTGCTGCATACCTGCCAAGTTCTGTGGTTCAAGTTATGCTGATTGTTGAGTTAATCCTCAGATCAAATTTCTAGGTGTACAAGATGGTTTGGTGTTGATCTAGCTGCATTTCAGGGAAGAGAGACGCAAAAAACTTCCATGCTGCTCCACTGTCTTGGCCCCTTCCCTCTTCTTTGAATTTCTTCTTGCCCATTCTTTCTAATTAAATTCGGTATTACTTTCTAATGTTCTGTAACAACATGCCCCAAACCTAAGCAGTTTGTAATAATGCACACTTATTATCTTACAGTTTCCATCAGTCATGAATCTGGGCACAGCTTATCTAGATCCTGTGCTTCATGGTCTCTCCATCAAGAAGTTAGCCCAGGATCTACAGTCTCATCTGAAGGTTCAACTGGGGAAGGATCAAATCACCAAACTCATTCAGTGCTTGTGGGCAGCATTCAGTTTGTCACAGGCTGTTGGACTAAAAATAAAAACCTCAATATCTTGCTCGCTGCTAGCAAGACATTTCTGTCATTTCCTTGCTACATGTGCCTCTCCAACAAAGATGCTTATTTTATCAAAGTATGCAGGCCAAAAAGACAACAATGAGGATCTGGTAGCAAGATGAAAGTCACAATATTTTAGAACTGAATCACAGAAATGACAGCCCATCCCTTTGTCATACCTATTGCTTAGAACCAAGTCATTAAATCCATCACACATTAGGGGGGGAGAAGATTATACAAAGACACAAATATCAATGGGAGGTGGGGGGAGAATCATTCATTGGGAACCATCTTAAAAGTCTGACTACAACATTCTTCTAATAGGTCTTTTTGAAATTTCTCTTATACCTTGGAATTAGTTCTCTCATATATCTTCCTTCATAGTCTATAGATTTACAAAAATAAATATAACAAAAATCAAGTTTTCTGTTTTATATCTTAAGAATCTTAAAGAAAGTAATTTAAAAATCATTTTTCTAATAATGAATTGATAGACATTTTTTATATTTGTAGGTCTTTAAGGTATTTGTATTCCTTTAATGGGAAAAAGAAAAACTATCACCATGTTATTTGTAACACTGGCAAGTTTAAAATCTCAATCTTCAGTGTATGTAAGTTATGATATCAGAGGGAATAATATTTAATGATTAAAATCATGTTGTGGCAAAACATTTATGACATTAGAAACACCAATACTGTTAAATGAAAAAAATCAAGGTCTAAAGCAATATATTGAGCATGATCACAATATCAAAATATTACATATTACATATCAAAATATGTAAGTAAACAAACACGAATACTCCTGGAAGTATGCACAATAAAATATTAACAATGTTTATCTTCGGATATTAAAATCTCAAGTGATTTTTGCTCTTCACAGTATCTTCAGAATCTGAATACTTTATTATTAAGTTATTGTATTTATTAACTACTTATTAAACATTATTTAAAAGTAATCGTTTTCTTCTTTCCTTTCAAAAAAGTAAAACCTAAAATATATTTCTTACTAGCAATTAATACATGTGATCAATATTATCCAAAAATTCCTAATAAAATCTTCAAATAATCCTTATAATACGAGTTTTGAAATTCAAGTAATATAGATTTTTAAAGTTACAGAATATTGAGAAACTTACAATCTTACACAGTAAAGACGATATTATCTGTTAATTCTAAGAACAAAAAGGATGATAAATACTCTAAAACTCTTCCAGGTGAAATCTCTTTGGAGCATAAGGTGAGTGGAGTATAAATTAATAAAGCTTTAAAACAAATTTTTGTACTATTTGCGGGTCTATTTTGTACAATCCTCTATAGCTTAAAATTCAGTTTGTTGGCTCAGGAAATATCCAAGTTACATATAGAATTTTCCTATTTGCTATATTAAATCATTTTAAAATGTCTAACAGCATTTTCTAATTTATTGAATTTGTGTTCCTACCTTAAACTTTTACTATAAGTTACTGACTTTTAAATTTTCAATAAATAAGGCTTCTTCCACTTTTGTCACATTATTGGAAACAGACCCAAAACTTAAAACAAAAAGCCCATTCATCACCTAGAGAACACTGTTATATCCAAAATTCAGTTCTTCCACAGCTTCTACCAGATACAATTCATTTGCTTAAAAAATTTTTTTTAATTTTTTAAGAGACTAATGAGAAAATGAAAAAAATGAAAAGGAGAAGCTTCCCAAATCTCTCTAAAGACAGAGTTAGCCAGGTGAAATTGTCTAAACAATCTTTTTTCATAAATATTGTTAGTTTTATTATATCCTTCATGACTACATTTTGATACAGCCACAGTCTTTGCCTTGAATAATGTTCCTTTTCTGAATATGGAAATAATACATAATCACTGTTGAGATTTGGAAAATAGACAAAGGTACAAGAAAGAACAACAAAGTCACCCACAATTGTACTACCTAGACTTTACTATTGTTAGTATTTATATAGTTTTTACTCCATAGCAAATTTTTTCTAGATATGTCTCCTGAGGTAAGAGAAACAAAAGCAGAAATAAACTATTGGGACTACATCAAAATAAAAAGCTTCTGCACAGCAAAGGAAACAATGAACAAAACTGAAAGGCAGCCTACAAAATAGGAAGAGATATTTGCAAATGATATATGTGAAAAGGGTTAATATCCAAAATGTATAAAAAAGTTCTAAACCTCACACCCCAAAATGAACAATTAAATTTAAAAATGGGCAGAAGACATGAATAGACAGTTTTCCTAAGATGATGCCCAGGTGGCCAACAGATGCACGAAAAGATTCTCAACATCACTGATCACCAGAGAAATATAAATCACAACTACAATGAGGTATCACTTCACACCTGTTAGAATGGCTAAAATTAATGACACAAGAAACAACAGGTACTGGTGAGGATGAGGAAAAAGGAATCCATTTGCACTGTTGGTGGGAATGCAAACTGAGCACCACTATGGAAAACAGTGTGGAAGTTCTTCAAAAAGTTAAAAATTCAACAGCCCTGTGATCCAGCTATTACACTACTGGGTATTTACCCAAAGAATACAAAAGCACCAATTCAAAAGGATACATGGATCCTTGTGTTTATAGCTGCACTATTTACAATAACCAAGATATGGAAGCGGCCCAAGTTTCCATAGATTGATGAATGCATAAAGAAGATGCGGTATATTTATAAAATGGAATACTATTTAGCCATTAAAAAAGAATGAAATCTTGACATTTGCAACATGGATGGAGCTAGAGAGCATTATGCTAAGCGAAATTAAGTCAGAGAAAGACAAAGACTATACAATCTCACTCATGTGTGGAATTTAAGAAACAAAATAAATGAACAAAGTGGGGAAAAAAGAGAGGCAAACCAAGACACAGACTCTGATGGTTACCAGAGTGGGGTGAGGGGGATGAGGGGCTGGGCTAAATAGGCGCTGAGGATTAAGGAGTGCACTTGTCATGATGAGCACCGGGTGATGTATGCAAGTGTTGAATCACTGTATTGTACACCTGAAACTAACATTACATTGTACTTTAACTGAAATTGAAATAAATCTTAAAAGGGAAAAATGTGTTTTATTAACTAAATGTATCCTGCTGAATATAAAGTTACATACCCTCCCTTTTAAACAAACATTATACATTTTCTCATGATATTAAATGCATTTTGATCACAGCATTTTAATGATATCCCATCAAGATGATTGTGTTTGTATCCAAATCTGTTCAAGTATTCAAATCTTATTAAGTTTTATAGCGGCATTATGCTACACTCGTAAAGTAATTGATAGAAGTTTAGCATGATGTCTCAATGATCTACAAGAGTTTCTATAAAATAGAAATTATCTTTTTCCAAAACAAAAATCTCACTTTTTCAGTCTGCACAGAGTCATTTAGTTGAAGAAGGAAACTATTCAGGTTTTCTACTCACATTGAATCAATCTGGGTAATTTTTTCCAGAAAATTACATATTTTATCTATGGTGGAAGTTCCTTCTCAAGTAGGGCAGATTGTTGCTAAAGATTCTAGTTTTCCACATTCTTCAAGATTATTACAATGGGAAGGTGAGAAAAGGTAGATCAGGCACTCCTACCTAGCTCCTATCATATTGAGGAAACTCTCTACCAGCTTGTGAAAACTCTGGATGTGTACCAACAATAATAAACTTATTAAATATTTACTATGTTCCAAATAATATGCTAAGCATTTTAGGTATATTATCTAATGTAATCCTTGCTACAACTTCACAACAAGTAAATATTATTATTCCCGATTTAAGATATGAAGCAATGGAATGCTAGAGAAGTAATTTATCTAACCTGTAAGTGGAGCTAGTCTAGCACCCAAGTCTGTATAACTTTCATTTCCTTATGTAATATTTCATTATGCAATATTGTCTCCCATTATGAGCCATTTTTCTCTACTATTCTTTAATGTATTACTTAATTTGATATGTTTACATGCATTAACTATTTCTCTCTGTTGCAGATGCTGAAATAATCTGAACTGGAAAAGAAGGAAAAAGAATCTGATGCTATTAGATACAAAGACTTTACCACCATGTTGCAAGAAGGACAGGCTTAGAAAATCCTAGACTTTTCCAATATACATTCCATAACATTTTCTAGCCAAAATGAAATTCTAAGTGCAGGGCTTGTCTGTAGCATATTAAAAGATATAACAATGATATTTTCACCCACTTTTATATCTTAAAGTCAAGAGATTTCCAGCAGCATTTATTTCTCCGTATATGGAACATTTAAAACAAATTATCTACAATTTTTAAAACAAAAATGAAAATACCTATGATGAAAATGTCTAAACAGGGATGGAATTATACTAATTAAGAATCAGTGACTACAATAATTAAAGGAGAATAAGTGTTCACTTAGATCAGCTCTTAGCACAAAAGAGAAAAATCACTACCATTTAGCATTACTTATAAAATTGAGTTTGGAAAGTAATATGTAATTCATTGAAAAGATGCCTCAGCATAGATAAGGGGGAGACAAAAAAAGTCATTTGCTTGCTTAGCTCAATTAACTATCAATTCCTTAATATGATTTGTCTATATCCTTTGCACTGAGATACTCTGTAACAATGAACTAAGCCTAATAAAATTTTTTCAAGCAAACCACCATTTGTGTAGGAACAAAGGAGTTTTTTTTAAAAGAAAAGAAAAGTTGGAAGTTCACCCAGTAGGAAAAGCAAAATGCAAATGAAACAAAAATACAGGAGATTATTGCTGAGTCCAAAACTGATAAGCAGACATGGAATGTGCCATATCACCAAAGGGAAAGGAATGCACCAACAAGCCCCTCACACCACACAACTCAACAGTTAAACTATAAAGCTCACTTTTACTTTTTAGCTTTAAGAATAAAATAGCTTTAAGAATAAAATCTAATATAGATTCTTTTGTCTTAAGGTGATGGAATCTGCTGAATGGTACTGTTTTATCCTATGTCCATTTCACCAACTTTCACATAAGCCTCAACAAAAGATTTACTATTTCTTATTCATTAAACCACCAATTTTATTTTTTCTATTTATTTAAGAGAGTGAGCATGCATGAGCGTGAGCGAGCACGTGAGCTGGGGAGGGAGGGAGGGAGGGCAGAGGGAAGCATCTTAAGCAGACTCCACACTCAGCATGGAGCCTGGTCCTGTGACCCTGCCATGATGACCTGAGCCGAAATCAAGAGCCAGACACTCACCTGATGAGCCACCCAGGGACCCCACCACTGATTTTATTTTTAAAAGAATGAATTTTCAAAAATTATTTACCAATCTATATAAATATGTTCTGGCTATCTCCTTACTATATACACCATGCCAAAAAAGGCTGGCTGGTTTTTTACCAATTAAGGAAGCTGCATTACTTAAAAATAAGTCTGACTTACTGGCAAGGATGTGGAGAAACGGGAACCCTCTTGCACTCTTGGGGTTGGGATACAAACCGGTACAGCCACGCTGGAAAATGGTGTGAAGTTTCCTCAAAAAAATAAAAATAGAACTACCCTATGACCCAGCAATACCGCTACTAGGAATTTACCCAAGGGATAAAGGAGGGCTAGTGATGCATAGGGGCACATGTACCCCAATGTTCATAGCAGCACTTTCAGCAATAGCCAAATCATGGAAAGAGCCTAAATGTCCATCACCTGATGAATGGATCAAGAAGATGTGGTTTATATATACAATGGAATACAAATTGGCAATGAGAAAGAATGGAATCATGTCATTTGCAGCAATGTGGATGGAACTGGAAGGTATTATGCTAAGTTAAATAAGTCAGAGAAAAACAGATACCATATGTTTTCACACACGTGGATCTTAAGAAACTTAACAGAAGACCATGGGGGAATGGAGAGGGGGGGAGTCACAGAGAGGGAGAGAGGCAAACCATAAGAGACTCTCAAATACAGAAAGCAAACTGAGGGTGGATGGGGGGTAAGAAAAAAGTTGGTGATGGGCATTGAGGAGGGGACTTGTTTGGATGAGCACTGGGTGTTGTGTGAAAGCCAATTTAACAATAAATTATATTTAAAATTTTTAAAGAAATACGTCTGACTTAAATATAGACTATTGGTAGTAGCAAATATTTTGAATTATCTTGCTCAACACCTATTCCAATCTCGATGTGTTATCCTTCTGATACTAGAGTAGACTAAAAACTTTTTTCCCCAGGGTCAGAATCTGGATATGATTTAAGTTCTGCCACTCACATGCATTCAAGACTTGAATTCAGAAGGGTAACCCTGAAAGAAGCAGGGCATGTGGCATCATTTGTACTGGTGCCAGATATAGCAGAAGTGATGTGGTCCCAGAGTTGTTAAAGATTTAGCAGAAACTGGGGCACCTGGGTGGTTCGGTTAACTGTCCAACTCCGGCTCAGGTTCTCACAGTTCCTGAGTTCAAGCCCTGCGTCAGCCTCTGTGCAGACAGCTCAGAGCTTAATCCTGCTTCAGATTCTGTATCTCCCTCCCTCTGCCCCTCCCCCCATGCTCTGTGTGCACGTGCACACACACTCTCTCAAAAATAAGCATTAAACAGAATTTTTAAAAAGATTTAGCAGAAACAGCTTCCTGACTATGGCAGCAGCTCTATTAGCAAACCAGCTGGGAAAGAACTTTGGGAATTCATCCTTATGCCTCCCTCCTCAGCTTAGAGGGTTCTCTGGAGTGCTAACAATTCTGGGGCCTATTTAATAACCTAGGTTACATTACTTTCTGCTTAAAACTGTTCAGCAGATTATGCTCTCTGTAACTGAATCCTAACCAATAGGATGATTTTATATAAAATTTGGGGGAGGGGCCAAGATGGAAGAACAGCATAGAAGGAGGTTTTTTTGCATCTCTCGTCCCTGAAATGCAGCCCAATTTTATATAAAATTCAACTTACAGAGATCCAGGGACAATAAGAGGCCCTAGGTCATCAATCAGCAGAGGCACACACTCTCCAGGACAACTGAGACTGAAGCCCAAAGTGCAAATTTTTGTGTCCTTGAAGAAATGAACCAAAATCCTCCAAATCTGCGGAAAATGAGGTACATGGACAGACTCCTGCCGAGTGTCAATCAGAGACATGGTCTTTCACAGGCTAGTGAAATCCAAGTCCAACATTTGGTTTGGATATTTGGTTCCAAACATGTGGAACATGCCATACTTTATTAAACACACTGCAGACAGAGGAAACAAACAGAAGTGCAAAAATGAGGCACAACTGAGCTATATTAAGGAATTAACAGTAGATTAATGGCTGACATTCACCATCTAACTGTCCATGCTTTTCCTGTAATTACTAAGTTCCAGTGATTACAAAATCCTTACTATCAATGCAACATGAAGAATTTGGACATTTAAAATAAGACCAATACTTTACAACAGGGCTTTTCAGGAGGTCTAATAAGGGGAAATTCATAGAAGCCACTGATTCCTTCAACTTTACTTTTGCTTTTACATCTCTGCTATTTCCTATGACCAGTTAAAAATCGCAGATAAAATATTCTTAATTGAGGGCATTGATTTGTGAATCTGCTGCTGCTTTCATGGGCAAGTATACTCCATACGGCAGCAGGAATCATGCATATAGATCCTGGACCTGAATTGACAAGTATGCCTCTAAGGAAGCACTTCTATGTTATTATAATTATAAAAAATTATTATAATCCCAACTTTTAAAACTCCTGTTTCTAACAAACATCATTTAACTATAGCTAATGAGTCCTGAATAACATCAGTTGATAATAGATCTGATATACAATTAATAAGGGGGAAATATCCTATGATAAGTACAAGGTATTATACTGCAGAAGTATTGGCAAATTACTTAAATGTAAAAAACATTAGAGAGAAGAAAAGTTCTTTCAAATGACAGTCGTTGAAGTAGTAATGTATGAAATCAATGACTGGCCAGAATTCTATCTCAATGGTCCTTTCATGATGTGAATTATCACACAATATTAATTACTAAATGCAAAGATGCTCAACTTGCTTTATTTATTCAGGCAAAGAACAAATGCACAATTAACTATTTGCTTGAACCTTTAAAAGTTTTGAAGTCATGAAAAAGGTTTTCAAGTTTTTAATGTACTTATTTAATTTTATGCTTGGTATGAAGCCATCTATAACTTTCACAGGATATTAACCATAATCACCTCCTACAGAACTTCAGTGCTCAGTCATTTCTTCGCCTCTCAGATCTAGAGGAGCCTTGGTTGGTTTTGTAGAATTAGTCATTCACTCTGAACACTCTCCCAGACCAGAAGATGTAATCCCCAAAATTCTGAGAAAAAGCTGTCCAGGTATCAAAGACACTTGAACTGTCAAAAAGCTATCTTTTGTGAAATCACAAATGACCTCAAAAATAAGGTTGGACAAGTCAAACAGATACAAGGAGAATATAAAATACCTGAGTCGGTATGGAAGGTTAGTTACATAAGAGGCAGATAGAATTGAGGTCGTCCCGAGGGCAGGCAATGCCACCTACTGGCCAGTGAATGTAAAAATTTTAAATTGCCTAGTGAGTTCCCTTCTACTGTCAGGTGACAAGGTAGTGGAGAGCTGGGAAGTCTCCTTCTAAGCATTTGATCACCTAGAAGAATCTTTCTGGAAGCTAATTAATTTATTTTTAAATATTAATACCAAGATGATTAACAGTGTTTATCAAAAAAGTAAAGAAGGAGTCACAGACACACTCCATAGAATTTTAGAATGATCAGTCCTGAAAATGCCACCTATTTCTGTTTCAGTCAATATACCTTCTTCAGAATTTCCCTGGACCTCATTTAACTAGGAATTCAATAAACCTATTTCAATTACAAATGAATATTTGACCTCTGTTAAGGCACATGATTGATTTCATTTTTTTAATTACCACAGTTAACAGTCTTACTTTGGGTTTAATATTGAGGGAAGTCTCACAAATATTCCCTATTCATCAATCCATAATACGTTGAAATTGACCACTCTTATGTATCAAAAAGAATTGAGCAGGGAATATATTCAGGAAATTTATAATCAACTCTACAAACTCACCTCTTTGGCATACAAATTAGAATTTTTGTCTAGAAATGGGCCTTCTGAGCAACATAACTTCCCAATTAATTTCTCAGACTTCAAGTATCTCAGTCTTAAAAATGGTTAATGGTGACATTCCATGCTTCATGAAATCTCAAATGCTAATGACATTTTCAAACAGTAAATGGTACACAAAGCATTTGATAATAAGCTGCTTTTAAAAAATTTGCCTCCCAATGTTTAATTAAAAAAAACTAAACCTAGCAATCACCTCTTAGTTTTCTGAAACATGAACAATAATGACTCCAGAAGCAAAATACCCACAACTCAAATCAAAACAATTAAACCATAAAATCACTTTAACCAGATTTGAAGGATTTCTAAGGCTAGTCTTCATTTTCCAAGAAATGGTCAGGAACTTTCTTAATTCTCTCTCTTTAGTTATCCAGTAAGAACTTATTATGCCAGTGACTGCAATTTTTTTAAATATAGACTTAACAGTTGCAATTTTTTTTTAATCTAAAGAACCACTAAAATCCTCTAGCATACAGTTTGTAACCTAAAATCAATCACGTAGCCACTTAAGCCTGCTTCTTGCCTTGTCCTCAGAGTAGCTGTTTCCTACTCAGACTGAGGACAACAGCCAACTGAGCCTACAACCTTGTTCTCCAGGTTTAATCCCCTCCACAACTTTCCTCAGTTGAGTGAGTCAGAACATTGCTCTGGTAATGTATTAACAGGATCAAGTTGGGAGAAAGTCAGGACTTAAAACTAGGTCCAAATCTTGTCTTTGCCACTAACTAAACATGTGCCTTAGAACAAGTTACTTAATTTCTCTGGATCTATTTCTTGGTCTGTAAAATGAAGATAATCATTACCTTCCTCAGGGAGTTGCTGAGGATTAGGTGAATTGATCCACTTCCAACAATTGAGCACATAGTGGGTTCTTGATAAACCTTTGAAGTTCCTCATTAATAATTATTGTTAGTGTTTAATATATACCAGGATCCATGATAAGTAAGAATCACAGGAGATTTTGGTGTTGAAGACCAGCACTGGTCTGAAATCTGAAAACCAGGATGTCTCCTCCAGGGGCTGAAGCCTGCAGCACTCACTTCCCAGAGACCATGCTGACTGGTGGGCGAATGCTGAAAATGAGATCTTCCAGGTCAAGTCAGAGTGCCTGTGGGTAACCTGTCCATTCTTCACTCCAAACTTCAGTCAAGTCAGAAGTCCAGTAAGCAGGATTGAGAATCATTTGGGGGGACTTGAAACCCACATTGGAAAAATCTGACCATGTAGCTTCCTTTGCAACATATTTGGAAATTAACACGAAGGAAAAATCAACATCCTCTTCATTTTGAAAGTGAATTGATTCCCACTGTTATATATTATTAAGTAAGAATTGCCACCCACTCAGTTTAATAAATACATTTATTGTTAAAAATACACACACACACACACACACACACACACACAGAACCAGGCTCCATGCTAAGTGCTAGGGATAGAATAGTGAGAGATAAACATAATCCCACCCCCAAGAAACTGATATTCAAATGGATAATATAAAAGAAAAATAAAATAATTTAAAGTAATGTGTTAGGATGGAAACAAACAAGGGCTGAAATCAAGAATACAGAAAATAAAGGGAGGAAGAAGGTCAAAAACATCATCCCCATAGAAGTGTCATGTAAACTAGTAATTGAAGGATGACAAGGACCTGGTCATGCCAGAAAGAGGAACAGTGTTCAAGGCAGAGAAAACAGCAAGTGAAAAACCTCTAAGAAAGGAAGAGCTTGGTGAAAATTGAAAAGGGAAAAGAAAGTCCAGTGTAACCAGAGTGCAGAGTTAGAGGAAGTGTGGCAATGAGTTGGGATGGGCTTTGGAGGTCACTGGAAAGAGCTGGAAGAGGAGTGGGGTGAGCCCATTAACATGTAGCAAAAAGGGTCATTTGCCATTGTTCCTGTCAAAAGTCTTGTGCTGGTTCAGTTCAGCCTCACAGGTACAGACACAAAGGCTTCCCCCACCACTCCACTAGGCATAACCAAGAAACCACCTCTCTCTTCTCAACCTTATGTGTGGGTCTCATCATCACAAAAAAAAAAAAAAAAAAAAAAAAAAAAGGAACCCAGAGCAGGGCATCCACAGGAACAAGCCAGAGGTTTAGGCTGATGTGACAGCCCTCCTGCTGAACAACAGACACAATTATAGACAAAACAAAACCCTCACCAAACACTGATGAGAGAAACAAATAGAGGATGGGAAGTGCTGGCTCTATGAAAGCTGCTGGGCTCTGCTCAATGACTTGGGCTTCATCAAGGGTCATGGGTATTAAACCGTCAGCCCTCACTGTGGGTCTTACCACCTCTGCAAGGAGAAGACCTCAGGAATCTGGAAAGTTCTTGCCCCTGCTGGTCTAACACTCCATCTAGACAAAACAGCCTGCAGGAAAACAAGGCACAATCTTCTGTTTGGATTTTCTCCTCCCCTTCCCCAACCCATTCACACACATACCGCCCCTCCCATCGCCTTTGGCCTCTGTGTGCCCATTAGTAGAAGCTGAGTCATCCAGAAACCAGCGCTCTTTCCCTCAAAGACAAAAATGAGGAAGGCAGGAGTAGAAGTTGGAAAAGCAGTGCAGAGCCTGAAGTGGCAACCCAGATGGAAATGAGGCCTGGATAAAACAGGTGACAGTGAAACTAGAAAGAAGTGGACATTTGGGAGACATTTGTAGACATACAATAAAAAGGACTTGCTGCTGAATTAGGTACAGTAGGTGAAGAAACAATGAGGTGAATTACGATTCCACTTCCTGTCAGAGAAAATTGAGGAAAATAAGACTGAAAAATAAAATTAGTTTCATACTGAACATGTTCAAGTTCTGACACCCCAGTGGAGAGGTCAAGGAAGCAGTTGCATATCTGAATATAAATCTCAGAAGAGCGATCCAAACTGTTAAGGTACGTATTTGGGAATTATAACCATAAAGATGCTGGAAGCCATGGGAACAGAGGAGTCCTCCAAGAAGAGGGAGATCAGGAGAAAGAACCCAGGTCCCAGGCCCGAAGAACCCCATGGATGGAGAGTGGGTAGAGAAGGAGCAAGGAAGGGATGCGCAGTCAACAGGCGGGAAGGACATTGCAGGGACATGGCTGCACTGTTCCCATTTTTCATTTCCCACAGCTAACCGGTTATATCCCACAGTTCTTCCATCATTCCTTAACTTTGCAGGTTTTTATTTCCTCATTTTTCACCAATCCACTGCAGAAGAGAAAGTTTTTTCTTGGCTTTATGGAAAAGAAAGTCTTTGGTATATTTCATTTTAACATTTCTATTTACTTTTCACTGGAAAGCTATAAAAATAATTTGTATAATAGCTTATCTGAAAAAGTGGGTAGAAATTCAAACTTAAAGAAACTTTTTTTTATGTTTATTTTTGAGAGAGCACAAGCAAATGTGAGCAGAGGAGAGGCAGAGAGAGGGGGAGACAGGGAATCCCAAACAGGTTCCACACCATCAGGACAGAGCTCAATGCAGGGCTCAAACTCATGAACCACGAGATATGACCTGAACTGAAAAATCAAGAGTCAGACACTTAACTGACTGAGCCATGAGTGCCCTTAGAGAAACTTTTTCAAAGCTAAATTAACTCACTGGATCTACAATGTTTTTAAATCATAAATATTATGTCCAACATATTTTTGGATGACACATAAGATAATGAAGCATGAATCATATTCACTCTACCCCCTACATGAAAGAAACTCACTAAGAGAAAAATTTACACAAGAGTTCAAGTAGCATTTTTAGAAGCCTAGCTTCTCCATAATCAAAACCACAGCATCCACTGAAGCTACTTCTATTGAGACCAATCTTATCATGCATGTCAATTCCACTCTAAAACCCACTAAGAGGATCCTCGTCTATAAAACTAGAAGAGAATAAAATACCTAATAAGCTCATAAAGACAAATAGCCAATATTATTTGTATCAATGGTAAGCATCAAATACTGCATGTAAACTGAGGCAAAACTATCACATGGGTTAATCCATAGTGCACAGATTGGGAAATCTACTTCTCCAAGAACAAATTCTTCTGGCATGCCAAGCTACATTTAGAAAATCACCCACTTGGTGAAATTATAAGAAATTTATTGTCATATATAGCTTCCCTTCATACTATTGTATATCCATTTTAGCACTTACCTAACTGGAGTTGAGAGCCCTCTGAGGTCGCTTACCTTGACAGACGGTAGTTTCCTGGAAGTCACGTCTATTGTTCCTACCCAGTGCTAGTCCATGACCTTCAGGGACTTCAAAGTCAAGGTCCATGGTTCACTTCCATTGGAATCACCTGGAGGATGGGTCAAACTGCAAGTTCCTGGACCTCATCCCAAATATATAAAATTAGCTAATTTTTAAGGATTTCTAGCAGCTCTGATAGGGCCTTTCAAACTGCATCAAGGAGATAATGAATCCAAAAAGCATAACTACCTAAGAGTTATGAGCTGATATTTCTTCTACTTACACTATTGTTTGGAAACTACTGCCATAAAATTGCATAAGGAAATGTCACCCTGTGTAAACCTCCATCTAATAAATAGGAACAGCTTATGACTGTCTTAGAGTAACCTGGCACTGCAGGTCTCTTGTTTTTTTACTGCATCAAAGCACATAATCTTGAGATTGTCACTGAGGAAAAAAAATACATTGAGAAAAAAATATACCAAAGATGTATTAAGAACAAAGACTAAAAAATTACATGTGTTATCCACTGAATTTAAACAAAAATTCTAACATTTAAAACCACAAATTTTTATTTTTCATGATAAAAGCATTCATTTTTTCATGAAAAGGTTATTTTAAGGAGTCATACTTTAAATATAAGAAATATTATAAATTATAGCTTTACAATAATTTACTTTGATCAATACATGAACATTTATACATCTATAAGAAATACAGTAAGCACATTTTTAAATATCAAAATATTAGTTACAATTTCACATATTAATAGATTCCCAAAATTCAATCTCAAAAAAACATTTTAAAGAATATGCTATGATTTTTATAAAACAGAAAAGCTTTCCTTTATCCAAAAGTGTAGAATATTTTACCTGTATATAGTCAATACTACTTTCTGCATGGCACAAACAGTTCAAAATACAAAATGTATACTTAAAACAATCTACCAGAAAATCTTATTTCTTTTTGTTACTGCTTTTAAAAATATCTATGGCTACACTGAAGTTTTACAGAAGCTTAATGTCTCAAATTAAAGATGTCATATTCAACTTCCAATCCTCCTCGCAGATAATAACCTAGAGTCATTTCTTAGAACTAGTTTTCAGGTAATAGGTAGGGACAAGCTGTGCCATTTGTACACTTCACCATGTTAGAAACATTTTATAACCATATGTGTGAGGACTTGTAATTACTCTGATGTCCCTTTCAATCGGTGTCAAGATAATAAATGTGGATTTTACTCAGAGCACTAATTCTTAGGACTCTAAGTTGAAGAGCATCTCTGGTCTCTCTATTCATTCCTAGCCTGGGAAAAATACCCACTGTCCTTCTAACCTATAACTTCCACCAGAATAATAGCAATGCTATTGGTATCCATATATTTTTAGATGTATCAGAGGGTGAGAGGGTCATTACAGGATCAAACTTTCATATGGTAGATAACTATGCTCTATTTAGAAGAACCATTATTTTGGAAACCATTTGCAAATAAAATTCATTTTGCTACTATGCTAAGTAGGCAATGATAACTGAAGGATGCTAGGAATGCTCTCTCTAAACCTGATGAAGGTCTAGCAAGAACATGGACCTAAAGAAAATGTACTGTACTTAGAAAAGGTCTATTTGTTAAAGTTATAGAAGGAAATATAGCAAATTAATCATTTGGCAAAATTATCTCTAATTATATATTCATATTACAATATTAGATATGATAACTCCAGAGGTTAACTGATTATTGCTTTTATAATTGAATTCTTAGTTTCACATAATTATATAATTGTATTTTTGAAACATCACAGAAACCCAAAATGAACCTATTTGTAATCCTAAAATTTATGCACTTGATCAGGACCAAGCCATGTTCAAGGCTCCATCTAGCCCAACATTCAGTCATCGGCATTTTGCTACAAGGAAAACATGTGCTCTTAGTAGCCATTGAAAGATGCTGTTCTGCATGGAAGGAAATAAGGAATTAAATCTCCTCCTCCACTGGGGGGGCTCTTACAGAGCGAAAGAAAATGACAGAAGCTTCTGGAAATGTTCAGTTGGATCGATGGAACAGCATGTTTAGTTGGGGGAGGGGGGATGGTCTCACGGTAGCAGCAAGGTAGCCCAAACCACAGACCATGACATCTAAAAAGGGACCCTGTTCTTTCTGTGCACTGAGAGTTGCGAAAAGGCACAAAGTTCACAAACAGATATATTTTCATGTAAGGGAACAAAATTACATAAAGAAACTGACCTTATTATCAGGTTAGCAATAGAGGTGAGAAAGACATTTCAAGGAAAAACTTACTAGTATTAAAGTACCTGTGCCCAGCTGAAGCCCTAAATAATAACTGCCATTTAATGCTAACAACTTACAGCTGTTACCTTACATATCAAAATTCTAGAAAAATCATGGTGAGCACAACTCACTTTGTGAATATGAGATTCCATAAGTCACAGGGAATCAATCTTCCTGCATCCCCCAAAAAAGGAGAAACAAACATGAATCATAATAAATAATGACTTATTTCAGATCTAACATCGTGACAATTTTTTTTTAAACTAAAATGTTTCAATGGGCCTCAACTTTATTATCTCTAACAATATCAACTCTTGTGGTGCCTGGGTGGCTCAGTTTGTTAAGCACCCAACTCTTGATTTGAGCTCGGGTCATGATCTCACAACCTTGAGATGGAGCCCCATGTTGGACTTTGCACTAAAGTTGAGCCTGCTAAAGATTCTCTCTCTCCCTCTGCCCCTCCCCTGTGTGCACGCGTACACACAGGCTAAGAAAGAAGAAAGGAAAGGAAAGGAAAAGAAAAAGATCAGCTCTTTGTGTGTCCTTCTAAGACAGATAGTATTAAGAATTAATAGATATTTGGGGAGCTCCAAAAGAAATCCATGAAATAAGTAACAACAAATGACAGCCTGCGGTGGTTCCTATTTTCAAATGATGGGCAAGTACAATAAGACAATCCACATTCTATAAACTACTTTTGTTAAGCATTAATGACTAAAACAGGGCTTCTGTACAGGTCTCAAATTAATGAGACAAAGAATATCAGCTTCATAGCATTAAATTTGTGTGAAAGAGGAGTGGATGTCAGTACAAGTAATGTTGCACCAGAAATCAACAGAGTTATCTTAGGATTAACTCAGCATGAAAAGGGAACTACTTCTGATTTCCTGGAATACAACCCTCATGGGTTATTATTTCTGATTACCATGGCAGCACACAGAATCTTCCATACCACACTTTAGAAGAATGCTTGGTCACACCATGGTCTGCCTTACTAAATGATCTCTGTTGAAACCATTCATTTCCATTTCTCTTACATCTATAACACATCAAATAAGAGTGATAAGACAATCATTTGCCCTCAATTTTCTCAATAATGTAAGGTTTTGGAGAAAGTATGTCAGAACTCCAAAATAATAGGCTAATATATTTTCTCAATTCCTCTGGTCCTCCTTTATTTCCACTGGGGGAAATCAATTTCTGATACTCTCTCTTCTAAAGTTTAGGGGGCTTAAAAGGGTTGCTCTTTCACCCCAAAAAAATCTTCTCAAACATAGTTATTTTCTGAGTAAATATCTTCCAAAAGAAAAGTTCTATAAAGACTAAAAAAAACCTTCGCTGGAGTGCTTATAAAAGGTAACATAAACGTGGGTATGAGTGGAAAAAGAAATAATGGTTTAAGAACTGCTTTAAAAAATATCAAATATAAGTGGTTTCTACCCTATCTGCCTTTTCTACCTTTCTTCCACACAAGCCAACACATAGCATAACAGATTTCACCAACAGGTTTTTAAAAGGAAGTAATTATGAAGAAGCAAAAAATAAAGTCAATCGATCTTTGTTATATGAAGAGAGACAGTAGGCTATAGACATCAAGAGGCTATAGGAATATTCCTCCTCTTACTCAGTGGATAAAAAAACAATGGTTTTAGACTTATAGGTGGCATAATTCATGCTTTACATCCTGAATATATGCTGCACAGACTGGTATAATAAAATGAAGATACTACAAGACAAATCACACTCTAATCCTAGTTTCACTGCATTAAGATTTTGAAAATGAGCTACAGAGCTATTGCAATCAATGACTTATATGTGGAAAAGAAAGCATGGGTGAATGGGGAGCAAAATCATCTCCATAGAAACACTCCCTAAAACTTACTTTAAAAAGACTCTTGAATGAATATAAAAATTGATATTTTAAGTAATTTATCTTAAGCATATCACAGATGCAACTGTATTAGAAGATACCAGAAACCAAAATTATATTACAAAGAATATATTTCATACACATAAGACCAAGCCAGAGTCTGTAACAGTGTATAAAAACAGATCTTATGGGGCTTTGAAAAGGAAGAATGGTTTATTTCTCCAGAGATGGATCATCCACATCATAATAATTCTTGTTTCACATCACCGATGGCTCCCCAAACATCAAAGAGAAATTCATCTGGGAATGCAAAGTCTCCAAGAGTTTCGTCAAGTGCCACAGCAAATTCATCTGGATTACCTTTGTCCTTTCCAGCTTCAAACATTGTGGTAGCTATCAAAAACAATTTTTAGAAATTAATGACACATGAGACAGCATCAGAGAATGGAGAAAAATGGCACCAGGAAAATTACTTTCTAAATGTAACATGCATATATATATTTCTAGTACAAGTTATAACATTAACATTCTATCATATCATGTTAGCAAATAGATTTTTAAACAATCTGTCCACTGCACCCAGATTTGCAGCTGCCACCCCTGGCCTCAGTCAAGAACCACTGCTAATCCTATGGGTGTGACAAGGGCTCCTGAAAGAAAACCCTGTAGTGAAGCCTGCCAGGAAACTCCAAGTACATCATCCCTCCCCCACTTCCCCACTAGCTCTTTCTGCCCCCTCTACCAGTACCCCTCTCCTAACTATAATGGAATCTAGTCCTCCTCGCCCCTCAAAAGAAAAAAGACAACGGATAACAGTTAGCAATGGGGAAATCAAGCTAGGGAGAAGAGGAGGAAGGGATCTGTCTACTCATGGAATCAAGATAACTTTCTGAGCCCCTTTCTTGTTTAAGACAGAAAGAGGAAGTGGTGCCCTTGTTCTGTTTTTCTAGGAAATTGCCCGGACATCTCCAGGAGTACACATTCTCATGGGACCTGCCCGAACTGGCTGGGAGCCCATGAGGCTCAGGTGTTTTATTTCCTTAGCCCCCTATAAATACTAGTAACCAGAAAGAGACGATGTGGATGTAATTTGGGACTTGGGTGAAGAACCTACAGGGAAAAAAGAAACACCAAAACTCAGCTTCTCCTTTCCTTCCAGGTTAAGTTTGAACAAATCAACAGTTGTACGATTTCTCTGAATGAGCCAAGAGGTCCTTCAGGTAAAATCCACTAGGGCTCTTAAGAGCATTTAAGAATGGTGTCTTGTCTTCATCAGTTCTGTACTAACACAGGCTGAAGGCAAGGAGGATATTTGGCCCAAAGAAGGGCCCCACAATAAGAGCAGGAGCGGGATGTGGCTAGAGTGACTCCATGCAGGAATGAAGGAAGCTTCCACGTGGCCAAGAACCTGGTGGAAGACGAGAGTCCAGGTGTGGTAAGGAGGTTGGGGACAGGAGGGGAGGGAGGGAGAAGACTAATGATTAGTCACGTACTTGGGACTAATCACCTAAGTGTATATATTAAAAATAGTGGGAACCAGGTTTGTCACTGCCAGAAAAAGTTAAATAGGGAAAAGGAGAAAACTAGAATGAATCCTATGGAAACAGAGTGGAAGAGATCAGTGGAGACATATTTCAATAGAGAGATTTAGACACCAAGATAGCAATAAGCAGACAAAGCACCCAGATCTTGGCTCTTAAATATCTATCTCCACTAAAAAGAATCAGAGTTTGCAGGAGAAATGGCTGATTCCAGGATTGGAGTTTCAAAGGAAAATATACCAAGAGTAGCTAATCTTCTGCCAGAAACTAAGAAACTGACAAAAACTGGTAAGAACATGTGAAAAAGACACAGAAGTCAAAGTGACAGAGCCCCCATTGACCAAGCCAAGGACAATTTAAGCAACAAATTAACTAGCAATGGTAATAGATTATAATCCTATTGAACAAAACATGAAACCATAAATCCACAATGAAATGACTGGTTGATGAATAGATGGAAGGAAGGTAGGTAGGAACATGAGGAATAGGATATTTACATAGTGTCAAAATCTCTCTCCACCAAATACTTACTACAAAGAGAATAACTTTATGGTGGGGACAATTATCAAATACCACCTTAAGTCATCAATATGAACAATCTCAGAAATAGAACAAATCAAATCATATGCCTGCTGATTTCTGCCAGATTTATGACCTTAATGTAATTCGGTGGGGCCGGGGGGAGTCAGACAAACCAGAATTAAGGAACATTCTATAAAATAACTGGTTTGTACCCTCCAAAAGCATCAAGATCATGAAAATCAAGAGTGAGGAAACTGTTCCAAATTGATATGAGTAACACATGATTTTCAACATGTCCTCCTATAACGGGTATTGAAGTATTTAATAAACATACGATATGAATATTAGATGGTAATGATGTATCCATATTATTTTCATGATTCATGGTTATATTGTGGTTAGATAGGAGAATATTTTTATAGGAAATATGCACTAAAGTATCCCGGGGCAATGAATATTGCTAATTTATTCCCAAATGGTTCAAGAGGAAAAAGTCTTTGTACTGTATTTATAACTTTTCTATAAGTTTAAGATGGCTTCAAAAATATTTTTAAAAATCACTAACAAGGAAGAATTGACTTTCTCATCATTGTTTCCCCCACCCCCACTTACCTCGCCTCCGGCCTCAGCCCTGACCCAAAAGCATTTATCATCAATCCAGAAACAAACACTTCAAAGAGGAAGAAGAGTGTCCATCAGCCAGACCTGCTTCTCCAGCCAAAGCTTCTGGCCAAGTTTATTAAAACTTTATGTGTGTGTGTGTGTGTGTGTGTGTGTGTGTGTGTGTGTGTGTGTTTAGATGATATGCCAACACTAGTCAGGATAAAGTGAAGCAAACATTCAGATACACTGGCTTAATAAATCTGGCTTTTGAAAAACAATTTGGCAGCCAGTACAACCAAAATCCTTGAAAATGTTCACATCCTTTAGTCTACTAACATTGTCCACTTCTGGGAATCCATACTTTTCTTCCAGTTTTATTGTGATATAATTGACATACATCACTGTGTAAGTTTCAGGTGTACAATATAGTGATTGACTTACATATATTATAAAATGATTACAGTAACTTTAGTTAACATCCATCACCTCATATAGATATAAAAAAGGAAATTTTTTTTTCCTTGTGATGAGAATGCTTAGGATTCACTTTCTCAATAGCTTTCCTAGATGTCACGCATCAACATTAACTATTGTCATGTTGTACGTTACATCCCTAGTGCTTATTCATTAACCGGGATTTTGTACCTTTTGACCACCTTCTTCCAATTCTCTATTGTCTCTCCCCTGCCTCCAGTAACCACAGATCTAGTCTCTTTTACTAGGAGTAGGAGAGAGGAAGGTTTTTTTGGAGAAAGGAGGTTTTTTTTTAACCTGACTTTTTTTATTTAAAAAGTTTAAAAAATGTTTTAAATAGTTTATTACCAAGTTGGTTTCCATATATACACCCAGTGCTCTTCCCCACAAGTGTCCCTCTCCATGACTGTCAACCCCCTTCCCCTTTCCCCTCCCTCTTCAGCCCTCAGTTTGATTTCAGTATTCAAGAGTCTCTCACGATTTGCCTCCCTCCCTCTCCCTAACTCTTTTACCCCACCTTTCCACTTCCCATGGTCCCCTGCTAGGTTTCTCCTGTTAGACCTAGGAGTGAAAACATATGGTATCTGTCCTTCTCTGCCTGACTTATTCAACTTAGCATGACTCCCAAAAAGGAGTCTTTTTTGTGTGGTTGATGGTTTTTTTAAGATTCCATATAAGTGAAATCATACAGTATGTATTTGTCTTCTCTGTATGACTACCCCACTTAGCAAAATGCTTTAAGACCTGCCAATATTGTCCAAATGGCAAGATTTTCTCCTTTTTATTTTTTACAGCTAAATATGTTCCATGATGCATATACACCACAACTTCTTTATCCATTCAGCTTGATAGGCACTTAATGTGCTTCTATGTCTTGGCTATTGTGAATAATGCTGCAATGAACATAGGGATGCAGAAATCTCTTCAACATAGTGTTTTTATTTCCTTTGGACATATGGGAATCTAACTTCTTTAAAAATCTTAAAAACAGAGAGGCACCTGGGTGGCTCAGTTGGCTGAGCGTCTGAATTTAGCCCACATCATGATCTCATAGTTTCAAGATGGAGCCCTACATCAGGCTCTGTGCTGACAGCTCAGAGCCTGGAGCCTGCTTTGGATTCTGTGTCTCCCTCTCTCTCTCAAAAATAAAAATATTTTTAAATGTATTAAAGTTCTTTTAATCTTAAAAACAGAAAACAGGGGCACCTGGGTGGCTCAGTTGGTTAAGCGTCCGACTTCGGTTCAGGTCATGATCTCACAGTTTGTGGGTTTAAGTCCTGTATTGGGCTCTGTGCTGACAGCTCGGAGCCTGGAGCCTGCTTCAGATTCTGTGTTTCCCTCTCTCTCTCTGACCCTCCCTCATCACACTGTCTCTCTCTGTCTCTCAAAAATTAATAAAATGTTTAAAAAATTCTAAAAAAACAGAAAACAATTTAGCATAAAAATGGACCTAACAGTATCAAAAACAAAAAAAAAACCTATGACGCAGAATCATTAAGTTACCTCTGGTGCAATGAATTATATTAGATGAAATACTTGATGAAATATTTTGAAATCATTTTTAAACAGTATTTATGAATAATTCTAATAAGTTGGGAATATCTTTTCATTTTAATATTTACTGAGAAAGCAATATAAATTTTATATTATAATTATATTTTTGCAAAATCTCTACATAGGATGGGGAAATGGAGAAATAGGTGATGAAAAGATTATAGTAAATTAATAGAATCTTTTAACTTCACTATATGTCTGAAAATCATAATAAAACATTAAAAAGAGGACCCTCGACACAGACAAGGGGAAAAAACTTAGAGTATAGTAGACACAGTCAAAATGGAGAGAACGCTTGTTTTTTAAGTTAATCAAAGAAAAGAGGAAAGCTGCTCTTAGCATGCATTTTCACACAGTGAGGTAAGAAGCCACGGGCTCAGGAGACAGCACTTTATTGGTAGTCTCCCATGAACCTGGAGGGTCTGCCTGTGTCCCTCTTCTACTTAGGTTGTCATGCCTTGGAGATTTTAGTCACAGCCATGACCCTGCAGAGAAATCCTAAACCTTTACTTCCATCTCTGACTTCTCTCATGAGTTCCAAATACCCGTTACTGAGTAAGGAGTAGACAAGTCTTCCTAGGTGTTCTGTTAGTAAATCAAGCAGCATGTCCAGAAACCAAACATCCTCCTCCCTTCTGGAGAAACTGCTATTCGTTCTCCTGTCTCACTGTCATCAGTGGTGCACTCATTCCCCGCTCTACATCTCTCTTTGTGCCTGTGGACCAAACACGCGCCCCTTCAGCTGCACCTCTGCACTCTCTGTGATCTGCCCCTTTACAATTCACTCCCGTGGCCACCATGCTGTTTCCTTAACCTCCAAGTCCAAGGAGCACCATCCTCAGAGGTACAATAGATTTCTCTTCCTAAAGCACAGTGTGGATCCTATTAGACAAGGAGACAAAAGGACTGGAAAGCTCCTTTCCATCTAGAAGATTATCTGCATCATTCCCATATATAAAAATATTCCTTGGGTCACGAATGCTTACTTACAAACACTGAACTCTAGTCTGGCATTCTGGTCCAAAGCACCCTTGGCTCCCACTTGGCTGTACTTCCCTACACTAAGGTTATGACCTCATAAATCTGACCCCTCAAACCACCACCATCCCTCCCCTCCTGGCTTTACCCAGAGGATAACATACTCCTAAATCACCAGCTCCACTTTGAGAATCCTTTCTCCCCTTCAAGGCTCCTTCCTCCAGGAAGTCCCATGTCCACATCTGAAAGTGATATCTGCATTCCCTAAAGCCTTCAGCCAGTGTCCCTCATATTTGAATGTGCAAGCAAATTGCCGGGGACCTTGGCAAAATGCAGGTTCTCGTTCAGGAGCTCTCTGCACGGCCTGAGAGACTATATATCCAACAAACCCCCGGTAGCGCCAGTCCCCAGACCACACTTGAGTGATAAGGTCTTACAGTGCATATTTAACATTGCTCTGTATTGTCATTATTTTCACCTATGTATGTTCTCTCCTATCAAGAACATGATCTTGGGGCGTCTGGGTGGCTCAGTCAGATTAGCGTCCAGCTCAGGTCATGATCTCACGGTTGGTGGGTTCAAGCCCCGCGTTGGACTCTGTACTGACAGCTAGCTCAGAGCCTGAAGCCTACTTCAGATTCTGTATCTCCCTCTCTCTCTCTGACCTTTCTTTGCTCACACTGTCTCTAAAGAGTCAAACTAATGAAGTTAGGACTCATACTGCCTGTGAATTCACTGTTTTTGTGCCTCTCAGCGGACAGGCAACAAATATTTACTCAAGGAAAGGTACTGTAGTAGGAGCCAAGATTAAAAACATAAGGCATCTGCCTTCAAAGAACTCCTGGTCTGGCAGAAGTAACAAAAATGCCAATTAGGCAGCTTCACTGTTGTGTTAGAAATACTATATGTAATACAGTGTTTCATTAATCTTTTTTAAAAAAATAGTAATTTGAATGTATATTCAAAGAATGGAGCATGCACTAAAACATGTATGAAATTTTGTTAATGAATAAAGTACAAACAAATTTTGAACATCCTTACAGGAAAAATAAACTAGTATAATTTTATCCTTTTTGATTAAAGACTACCTTTAAAAGAAAAGCAAAATGAAACTTTAGCAAAATGTAGCATTTTTTATAAAGTTATATCACATTAACAGGACAGCTACTAAAACACTTTTTGTCTGTAATATATCTGAAATATACTGGAATAATATTTAACACCCAAATACAATCTTGGGGGGGGAGGAAATTCCACTGAAAGAGTGAATTGTTATACTACATATAGTAGCTAAGTGCTGCCCTCTAGTGGCCATTTTGAAAATATCTTTATATACTTTCCACAACTGAACTTCTTCATTTACCGACAAGCTTATTTTGGTGATATAGGTCATACTACGTTTTCTACTAAGTTTTTAAATACTTAAACAAAGCTTTCAAACATAATATATTACTGCAGATGAAAAGTCCTTGTATCTAAATCCCAGAACTGAATCTCAGCTGAACTTGTTAGCTGACATTGGGTAAGTTACCAAACTTCTCTAAATCTGTTTTCAAATCTATAAAATGACACATAGCAAGATTAAATAAAGATTAGTGATAACCACTGTTAGCCATTAAACCTTTAGTTGTATCTCCTTCCATGGAGGGTTTTTAACACTTATTTTCCTTAAGACTTTTCATAAATCCATTTCAAGCAACTCAAGACCAGAGTTAAACATCAAAAACACAACCGATGGTGAATATGGGTTTTTTTTTAATGAAAATCTATTACCAAAATTTCATTAGCTTTATCTTAGAAGGATGACTTTCTGTAGTGATTTGAATTTGCAGAATAAAATTGTCTTAAGAAGAAACATAATTATCTCTATTAAAACACCATTATTGTATATTTTTTAAAGAGCTAAAAGTATTTTATATGAAAAATTACTTAGAATCTATCATTCAAATTTCCATGCCACACATTCCTGGATTGCTTAATAGACGAGAAATCAGGGCCTCCTGGGTGGCTCAGTAGGTTAAGCATCTGACTTCAGCTCAGGTCATAATCTCATGGTTTATGAGTCTGAGCCCTGTGTTGGGCTCTGTGCTGACAGCTAGGAGCCTGGAGCCTGCTTCAGATTCTGTGTCTCCCTCTCTCTCTGTTCCTTCCCCGTTCACGCTCTGTCTTTCAAAAATAAACAAACATTAAAAAAAATAAATGAGAAATCCTAAAATTGTGACATTGGTAGGGTGATTTCCAAACTCCTAAATAAGTATCATCAGAACATATTATAGTTATATATATAATTTACACAGTTACCTTAACTATTCATGAAGAAACTGACATGATACAACTTTTCATTAAGTTAGGTCAATCTCATATAAGGCATTACAGAACTCAAAATCTTCCAGAATCTATTCTCTCCTGAGGATAACATTCCAAGGCAAAACATATGGGCACTGGTCAGTTGAAAAGTCCTAATTCACAGATTAACTTCACAACCAAATAAAGCACTGTCTCCTTCAGGGTTACTTCCTAAGCTCATTTCAATTATTTTCCATTTTCAAGTGCTAAATACATCCCAATGCTTTTTGAGGACAGTGTTTTGGTTTTAGCCACTTTACTGCCATAGGTCTTTTTTTACTTTTTAACGTTAATTTATATTAACAACTCCAGAGTAATGTGATGTCACTGCAATTTGACTGAAGATTTAACATTTTTGAATGCTAAGAACACTGAGAATAATAGCAAGCAAATATATTCATTTGTCTGTTGAATCAGTGTCACAATTGTGGTTTATATTTCATGCTAATCAGATCTGAATGACAGAAATTCCTAATTTAACAATGGTTTACATTCTTCAAATAATTACTTTCCTTAAACTTTACCTCCCTAGATGACTGATCACATTGCTAATCATGTATAATGATAATGACTTTTCATGTCATTGGAGGAATTTGTTACAGATGATTAATTAACTTTACAATGGGATTATGAGTTTATTTACAAGGAATCTGTAAGCAGTGTTTAGTCCTCTGAATTTGTCAGAAAGAAAGAAATTCTTAAAGAACTGCTTAATTCATTTATAATTACTCCACTGCCCAACGTTCTTCCATGTATACGTGTATGTATTTAATAACAAAAGAGCAAAACTTATTTAACTATTCCCAGTTTATATTTAATATAAGGTCTATACCCCAAAAAAACTTTTAAGTTTATTTATTTTGAAAGAGAAAGCGCATGAGTTGGGGAGGGACAAACAGATGGAGAAAGAATCCCAAGCAGGCTCTGGCTGTCAGCACAGAGTCTGACATGGGGCTCGATCTCAAACTGCGGGATCATAACCTGAACTGAAACCAAGAGTAAGATGCTTAACCAAGTGAGCGAGGCAGGCACCCCTGGCCTATTCCCAAAATTAAGTTCTAAAGACAGTTTTAAATTCTCGCCTTTGCAAAGTGTGGTTCTCCTAAATTTGAGTTCATCAAGATCTAGCAATGACATGCTAGTTTCTTAATGTTATAATATTCAGTTACACTGTTTGAAAACTTCTCAGATTCTCAAAAGATATATATATTATTTTTCCAACACAATAAGAGCACTGCCATTTCTAAGTCCCCTTTGTCTTCATTTGCATAATTTCCATAGACCACTTGCACAAATCTCTATGCTTTTCCAAATGCAAAAGGTTGAGGAGAAATATTTTAAGATACTGGCTTTCTATAAGATAATCTCACCTGTAACTTCTTGTCTGTGTGAAGCAAATATCTGTTACATGAAAATTTTATATTCTGAATCAAGGAGCTAGAAAAAGAGTATTAACTTTTCTTCAGTTACAGGCAGCATCTGTATGTCCAACATAGAAATTTCATTTTAGAAGTTCAGACAGGCAGGAAAAAATAAGAATAGACTCTATGAGAAAAAGGAAGGTGAGTTAAAATAGAAAAGGAAGAATGAGTTTCAAACACTCTACCTGAACTAGAGTAAAACATTTCACTTTGGCAGCAGGTAAACATAATAGTAAGTCTTTGGCTTAAAAAAGCTATATTAAGTAGCTGATTCAAACACACACATTCATGCACACACCACACACGGATGCACATAGGCACAAACCGCATCACTGCAGTGCACACTTACTCTTTCGTCACCCAGAATCCATCTGCCCTTCTCAAGCGCACATTTTCTGCTTCTGCATGGGAAAGGCCGGGACTTTGACCAACTCAACCCTAGTATTTCAGCGACTCTCAACTCCATAGGGAGAGCATTGGACCCGGGTCTGACCATCCTGCTCCCCCACCACCACCCACCCACCACCACTGCCACCACCTCAGTGAGCCAATCAGGCTATTCAGAGTCAATCCTCAGCATTTTGTCTGCTTGACTTGGGAAAGGCCCTCCCTCCTTCCCATCATGCTTGACACTAAAATGTAGAGGATGAAGCCAGGGCCATCATTTTGACTCCATGCGGGAGGGTCTGAAGCTGCCAGGGGACATCAGAGGGGCCTTAAATGCAGCCCAAATGAAAAGAAGAGAAATCACATCCCAATGATAGCATGAGAACTCCAGATCTAGTCATTTTTGAAGCCTGGATCTACCTCTAGACTCCTCAGTTATTAGAACCAAAACATGTCCTTCCTTTCATTCCTGAAGTCAGTTGGAATTCAATTAGTTATTATTGTTTTGTTATTTCCAATGGATAGTCTTGCTAGATAAATCAAGACCCTGACATCCTAAAGATGACATAAGAAATACACAGAAATTGAACTGCTCAACTGCCCTATCAGTCACACACCAGATATGTCCTTTCTCTTGCTATTGCTGATTCACTGTTCACAGGGTCTCAGTAATTGTATCAAATGTGCACAACTTCGATATCCTAATACACAATTTAATTGATGTAGATCTGTAGCAAATATATTTCATGTGTCCTGTAACAAAATATTTTCATATGTTTTTTAAATCTATAAAGCAAGGCTATGAAAGAAGGCTGCTATTACAGTTTATAATTTGTAGTTTAAAAACTGAAGTTTAGAAAAGTTGACTTGAGTCTTAAAGCCTGGCAGCTAGTAAGTGGTAAGGGCCAGGTCTTTTCATTATTCTTTTATTATATTTTCATTATGTTTTATCATTCCACAAATAGTTTTTATCACTGAGTATAAATGCAAGACATAAATAAGCACTAAGTTCCATCAAATTAAGAACTGTAAGACTTTTTTAAATAGTATAATCTTACCTAAATCAGTATCTCGAATTCCCATGTATAATTCAAGAAGATCATCAATCTTTTCAACTGCTTTTGTTTTGGCTTCAGAAGGCTTTTTCAAAGAAAAGAGAAAGAAGATATTTTTTTATGAAATCTCTTGAATGATAAGGTTAAGGGAAAATCGAGTTCACGGTTATGTACATCAACTCCTTTCAATGGAAATATATCTCCAATGTGCTCTATAATGCAATACAAATCAATACAGAAAATACTTATTTTTAGTGTCAGTGTTAAGTGCCATGGATTCAAAGGAGAAACAGAACACTGTCTCCAAGTACCTAACAATCTAGAAAGGGAGACAACTGTGAAAATAAATAACAATATAATAATAAGGGAAAATTTTAAAGGATATAAGAGGCATCACAGACAAGGTAAACTTAAACTCTCTTAGCCATTTCAGAAGACTTGAAAAAAGGTGACTTAAAAACTGTGTTTTCAGGGGCACCTGGGAGGCTCTGTTGGTTAAGCACCAGACTTCAGCTCGAGTCATGATCTCATGGTTGGTAGGTTCAAGTCCCAGGTCCGTCTCTGTGCTGACAGCTCAGAGCCTAGAGCCTGCTTCGAATTCTGTGTCTCCCTCTCTCTCTGCCCCTCCCCTGCTCATGCTCTCTCTCTCTCAAAAATAAACACTTTAATTAAAAAGAAAACTATTGCAATAGATATGCAAAGTCTATATGAAGCCACAGAATCTGATTAAAAAAAAAAAAAAAGAGTATACCCAGACAAGACTCAGTCTTTTTTTTTCTCTTTTTTTTAAATAGTTTATTGTCAAATTGGTTTCCATATAACACCCAGTGCTTCTCCCCACAAGTGCCCTCCTCCACTATCACCACCTTCCTTCCCCCTCCAGCTTCCCCTTCAACCCTTGGTTCATTTTCAGTATTCAATAGTCTCTCAGGTTTTGCGTCCCTCTCTCTCCCCAACTCGCTTTCCCTCTTCCCCTCCCCCTGGTCCTCCATTAGGTTTCTCCTGTTCTCCTGTTAGACCTATGAGTGCAGACATATGGTATCTGTCCTTCTCCACTTGACTTATTTTGCCCACACTTGAGAAATGAATAATCCAGTGAAGAAATGGGCAGAAGACATAAACAGACACTTCCCTAAAGAGAACAAGACTCAGTCTTAAGGGGTCCTCTGTGCCGTGAAAAGGCCTTTGGTCTTCATCATGCAGATGAAGGGTCTCCAAACCTTTTAATGGCTTGCCCCAAGGGTAGAACATTTGTGAACACATACTCTTATTATTTTTTATTTAATTTTAGTGTACTGTTGAAATAACTTTCTGGACCCAAGATGGAGCCATGCTGTGCCAGGTATCACTCTTGTCCCTGTAAATACTCTGCTTGACCCAAAACACAGTACAATCCAGTCAGCCAACCCCCAAACACCAAGCCAACTCTGAGACTCCTCCCACCAAACAAGATTTACTATGTGGGCCCAGCCAATCAGATATTTTCTGTTTTTCTCTTACTTTTTCTTTAATATTTATCCTATTAATCTTGCCTTCTACTCCATTTTGCAATTCTCTGAAAGGGGGCTGTCTACTTCATGAATAAAGTTTGTATCACCTAAATTGTCTTTAATTTTTTTATGTTATTTGTGATAATATTTTTTTAAGTAAGGTCTACACCCAACATAGGACTCGAACTCAGGACCCTACTGACTGAGCCAGCCAGGCATCCCTTCTTTAATCATTTTTTAACAGTATGTACCTTTCATAAACACATATATTACTATATTATTATATACATTATAAACATATACAGAAATGTTATAAAAGAAGATGAAATGAAAGTTAATTTTTTATATATTAATGGTACCAAAATATTTTTGTTCTTCCTAAAATCCTTATTAAAGGTTTCAGTGAAAAACACGATTGGATACATTTTATTATTCTTTGACAATCTCAGTTTTATGTTACAGAGTTTGCTTCTACATTCACAGTTTATTTCAATACTTGGTTTTAATGGCTTCATAGCTAAAAGAGAAATTACGCAAAGATGTAAAATAATCAACTACTGCTACAAATGCAGAATTTAAGATTAGATTGTAAGAAATTCATAATGCTTTTAATACAGTTATAAATATATGTTGCTTCATGTTTGCCAAACTTATTAAAAATATGCATTTTATTGCAAATACCATTTTAGTTTTATTTCCTTGAGGATGTCATTAGAACTTTCTCATGTTTTTATTTATATGAACTAAGCCTTAAAAACAATAACAAGTCTGATAAGCCACTCTTGCCTTCTTTCTGGCACATTCTGGATGTGCGGTGTAAATCACGCAGCCACGCAGGTAACCGGTGTTCACCTTTGTATCCAGCTGGCCACCGTTCAGTTTTCATAACACGTATCAGTACTTCTCATGCACCATTTTACCGTTCCCCCCCGCCTAAATAGCTCTTGATCTCCTCACCTCTTCCCCACTCACAGTCTGATTGTCTGGGTTTAGCCCTCAATTTTTTTCATATTTACAGAAGTTTCCTAATTTTTCTCCCACAATCTTCACCCTCTCAAACCCACCTGGCTCAACAACCCCTCCCTTAGAACTAAGGGATTTTTCTAAAATACAAAACTATATTGCTCTCCTCACAATTCTTAAATGGCTTCCCATTTCCACAGACCTTTCACATCCTGACCCAGGCCTCCTCACCTGCAACCAGGCCCCTCCAGCACCCCACATTCCAACCCCAAGGAGGCTTACAAGGTCCCCGAGCCCATCAGGTTTTCAGGCCTAGAACACTCTTCTTCCCATCTTTAACCAACTCAACCATTTCTCTGGGATAGAAATTCCGTCCCGCCTCTCCCTCTCTGACCATCCCTGACAGAAGCTCATCAGCTCTCCTCTGACATTAAAACTGTTCCCTGGATTTTAGCTTCTTTCAACTTCTCTCTTTAAAGGAAAAACAGGTTTTTCTTCATCTTTGTATCACCAGCACCTGGACTGTGCCTGTTTTAAGAAATATATACCAAATAATTTATGAGGTATGCAGGTGGAATATCTTCCACACTTTTCAGAATCTGTTCTAGGTTATAAGGAGGCGATTTGTTTCAGATCTATAAATCCTTTAGACCATAAGTCCTCTGCACCAAATTCAATATTAGCACCAAACTAGCTTTTTCCTTTGAATTGAGCTATTTTCAATTACCCTATTTAAGGAAATAGGCTATGCAAATAGGAATGGAGTTTAAAAAAATTGTTTACCATCTATTTATTTTTGAGAGACAGGGAGAGACAGAGTGCAAGCAGGGGAGGAACAGAGAGAAGGAGACATAGAATCCTAAGGAGGCTCCAGTACAGAGCTGTCAGCACAGAGCCTGATGCAGGGCTTGAACTCACAAACTATGAAATCATGACCTGAGCCAAAGTCAGACTCTTAACTAACGGAGCCACCCAGGTGCCCCTAGGAATGGAGTTTTAGATGTTTCTCATCAAATGAATCTTTCCTACCTCCCCAGACAGATCTTCAGCTGCTCTTTTTCATGCCAGCATCTTATAAATAGCAGGTGCTCAACAAATACTAATTATGTTAACAACGTTATCAAAGATGAGCCTGCTCCTGAGTCTTCTGCCTGCCTCTGCCCCCTTTGCAAGTAGTTTTAAGACCTGTCCTTTGTTCCTCCAGCCTGGACTAGAAAGCAGTGGGCCTTCTCCTGGCCCCTTGGCAGCTCCCTCAGTTTTCCACTCTCTCCCAGATTCCTTTCTTCTACTCAGGTTTGTTCATTCATACAATTAACATTCACTGGCCTGCAGCAATGTGCCCAAGAGTGGGCCGGACACTGGGGGCACCTGGATGGCTCAGCTGGTTAAGCATCTGACTTGGGCTCAGGCCGTGATCTCAAGGTCTAGGAGTCTGAGCCCACTTCGGTGGGCCCCACCTCACCTCTCTCTCTCCCCCCACCCCTCTGGCTCACGTGCACCCTCTCTCCCCCTCAAAAAAAGAAAAAGTGTTGCAGGACACTGGAAAAGTAAAAAGTCAGAATTACCAGAAGTCACTACCGTGAGTTTTTCACATACCTCAGCAGATCTCATTTGTAAAATGCTTTTGGGTCTCCCCAGCCTCTTCCTTGCCCCTTGCTCCACATCAGTCCTTTCATTCACTATCCAAGACCAACGTACCTGACTGAGAATCTTTCTCTGGATTCCCCCAAACTGACAACACCGTGGGTGACTCAAACATTTCAAACATTCGAAAGCACAACCTCGGCCTCATGGTTCCTGGAGTCTCTGCTCCAACAAACCACTTCCATGACAGATCCTGGACATCGTCACCCAACAAACTCTGGGATCCCAATCTGTGAAAACGTGCTCAGTCTTCTGCTCTTCAAGCACATGGAGAATCCTAGGCCACTATGAACAAGCCAGCTCTGGAGCCTTGTGGCCTGCCTGCAGGAGCTCCCTCCCCTGAGGCACATGCCTGCAGGAGGACTTCAGCACCACTGTCTCCCTGGGTGGGCAGACCACCATGTGCCACCCCGAATCCTCATTACCCCTGTCCCCCTGAACCCCTGCTGTTCTCTCCTTTCACCCTTCCTCTCTCCATTGATCTCTCCTTTTAGTGTTTTCACTTAAAAACTGACCAAGTCCATCATCAAAACCCTACTCTTCTCAAGTTTAAATGAGCGTGCGTTGGTGGTATAGTGGTGAGCATAGCTGCCTTTCAAGTTTAAATGACTGTTAATTCAGCAAAGATTTGAGCTCCTTTGATGCATCTGGTACTGTTCTAGGTGCTGCGGTTCCAGCAACGAACAAGACATGTGAGCAAAAGAACTAAACAGATAAGAAACAAAGATATAATGTGCCCTATTGTGCTTAGTGCTTTAAAGAAAATTAAGGGCAAGTTAAAGTGGGCAGAGGAAGGGATGTCAGGAATTGTTTCTTATGCACAATACTCAAAGAAGGCCTTTTAAATAAGGTGATATGTGAAGAGAAACCCGAGGAAGTCAAGGGAGTAAGCCATGCCCATGCCCGTAAGTAGACTGGCAGAGGTAACAACAGTACAGAGATATGGAGGTGGGATGCATCTGGAATGTTTGGGGACAGCAAGGAGACCCATGTGGCTGAAGCAGCGAGAGCCAGGGAGTGGTGGGAAACAAGATCAGGGAAGAAATGCAGAGTCAGATCGAGCTGGTCACTCCAAGGACTTTAGCTTTTATTCTGAGTACAATGGGAACACACTGGAGAGTTTGGAAGAGAAAAGTAACCACTTGTATTTGTAATTCTGGCTGCTGTGCTGAGCACAAAGGGAAAGAGGGCAAGGGTAAACACAGGAAGACTGAGTACAAGGTGACTGCAATATTCAGGCAGAGTGAGGAGGGCAGAGGTAGTGAAAAGTTACTGGATTATGATCTATTGTGGAGGGAGACCCGCCAGGGTCCAAAAAAGGATACAAAAAAGAAAAGTCAAAGATGACTAGGAAATGTTTTACCTGGGAGACTGGACATCATGATTATAATCTTTAATTATCAAAATGGCAAGTAGGCCTGCTACTCCCAGTGGTTCTAAGACTTTCTCTTGGCTCTCAGAGAACTTTGGTTAAGTGTTTGAGCCCGCCCAGATGTCTACAGACTCTAGCAAATGTTCTCTGCAGGACCTGAAGACGGCCATATATCACAATTTCTTCTCTTGTACTTACTTCCTATGTTTCCTTCTTAAACACTTTCAGTAATTGTCATACTATTAAAGTAGGCAATGAATTAAAGTGTTTGCTTTAGCATATATGGCATTATGTTTAACCTTGTGGCTTTACCTTTATTTCCAGCTCTAACAAACAGGAATATCCACATATTTCCAAGCAAAATGGAAGTTAAATAAACATAACCTACCATTTCTTCCATGGTGGCAGGACCCTTTGATCTCAGACGAAGTGTCTCCCTTCCAGTACTAATTTTTCCTGCTGATGACTTTCCAGCTTTTGACCTTGGCTCTACTTCTATAAATATACAATAGATGGAGAAAGATATGTATATTCAGAAAGAATGTCAACATATTTCTATAAAAGTGAATGTATGTTCCATCATAAAACTACACACACAATTAGATATTTGATAGACAGCATGTATTATTATAGAATTTCCTAAACAAAATAAATTTGCATTCCATTGTTATTCTTATACTCCATATACAGTCTGGCTACAAAAATAAAAGAAAAAAATTTTTTTAATTTTTTTTAACATTTATTTATTTTTGAGAGACAGAGACAGATCATGAGCAAAGAAGGGTCAGAAAGAGAGGGACACACAGACTTGGAAGCAGGTTCCAAGCTCTGAGGTGCCAGCACAGAGCCCAACACAGGGCTCGAACCCATAAACTGTGAGATCGTGACCTGAACCGAAGTTGGATGCTCTACCGACTAAGCTACAAAGGTGCCCAAAAAGGGAAAGATTTTAAATATAGTTGGAAAGCACTAGAAGTTATAAGGAACAAAAAATAAAGCAGTTGGCTTTATTATAAGAATAAAGGGGTGTAAGCAGCGAAAGAGCAGAGGCAGGAGTTCAGCAGACATCATTAAGGTCATGAAGGAAGAGTCGAGTCTGGATAGAAGAGAGGGGTGGAGGTCCTACTATCGGAGTACAGACCCTCTGCTTGATGCTCTGTATACAAAATCTCATTTAATACTCATACCAACCCATGACGTAAGTTACAGCCTTCATTTTACAGAAAAGGAAATTGGACTCAGTAAGGAACAGACCTGGGATTCAGATCCAGGTCTTGCGACCCCAAGCCTGTGTGCTTTCCTCAATGACAACCCAACACTGTACCTCTTGCAAACACAAAGGATAATATATCAAGGGTGTCATACTGAGAGAAGCCGGATTCTAAAGAGGCTAGGGGCAAGTTTCATGAAAGAAATTCCCCTCAGAAGGCAGGCAACAGAACAGAGATCAAAAATCCATGGAAAACCACTGCTTTCCTTACGCTTGTTGTGTTTTGTTTGGTTGTTTTTCCTATGCACCGAGAGTCACCCAATACCAAGCAGTAACATAAATGAGTGAAAGGGCAGGGTGGGGACTGAGGATAACTCCAAAGTACGTGCCCTATCTAGGCCAGTAACTTACTCCAATAACTTACTGCCTGGGGAAATGTAGGCCCTGCAGAATTGAATCTACTTGTTTGCAAAGAAACTGGATCCTCAGTTCTCTATGAATCTCCTGAATTTTAAGTTATGCCAATTAAGTCAACCCTTTAAAAACAATGTATTAGCAAAAACCTGTGGATCCAATTCCAGTCACAAGTTACCAATTTATAATTTAGCAAATATCCCCGAGTACCCTTGACAGAGGACTCTGTGGCAGCAGTCTGGGACACAGTACAGAGATGGGGGCAGGGAGGTGCCCTACCACCAACTGGAGATAACTGAGCTCCAATGAGGAGCCACAGGAAAGGCTGGCATGTGCTAGTAGGTAGTGAGCGATGTCAAGTTCTCAGGACAGACATCAAGAGGCCAGCAAATATGCATTCTTACTGACAGAATCTAGAACCATTCCCATCTTCAGCAAGTACCATTTTGCTATTGGGAATCTACTCCAAAGCAATTAAGGATTTTACTATTAATTTTAACCTGCAGTTAGAAGGCAGCTATGCTCACCACTATACCACCAACCCACACAATTTTAACCTGCAGTTGGGGACAGAATCACCAAAACATAAAACAAGTTTTCCTCTGGGGTACCTGGGTGGCTCAGTTAAGTGTCCGACTTTGGCTCAGGTTGTAATCTCACAGTTCATGAGTTTGAGCCCTGCATCGAGCCTGCTTTGAATTCTGGCTCTCCCTCTCTCAAAAATAAACAAACATTTAGAAAAAGAAAACACATTTGCCTTGGAGAATGAAATTACCTAAAATTATCACACAATAAAGAGACCAGTTGTCCTAAGCTGATGACACTAATGCTAATCATGGTGATCAGAGAAATTCTTCAGAAATCAGAGCTTTATCAGCAAGTCTCCTGCATTGGCCTTGCCAGTCATACTGTGCCCTGAGGAAAGAGTGAATTAATGGGAGAAGTTCAGCACAGAATTTCCAGAAGCGTGCCCACAGAAAAAGATGAGTCTATCATCAGCACTGCCAGCAACACACTCCCACCTCAGAGTCACATACAGACCTAAAGCACTCAAGACAGTCTCAGCTTAATGATACTGACTTTCCAGATAAACAACCTTACACCACCCGCCCCCTCCACCGCACACGCACATGCACGCATCTACACATCCACACATACACACACACGCGCGCCACACTACTGTGGTTTCACCAAGCGACCTACTCAGTATAACCTGTCATCCAATAAAAATTTCCTACAGAGTAGAACATGGGCTGCTCAGCTGACACACGTGGTTTGGTCTACCACTACACACACATTTCTAACTATAAAATACTACACTAGCATTCTGACTTAACAAGTCTCTTGGAAGTTTAGTGAGCATGATATAACCCTGGAAAAATGAATAACTCTAATGACAGTGAAAATAAAAGGTTTCCGAGGTTTACAAAGCTAAGGACCTGGGCTCTGAAATACGGGAGCTTTATCAAGGGATTGTCATCCAGGCTGGAGACGTCAGCCAGCTTCCCTAGGTGATGTCTCTATCTTACCTTGTTCCTAACAACACAGTGCCTCGAAGGGAAAATGCAGGTAGAATGGAAGGGTTGTTTCTTTTAAGAAGTTTTTTCAAGGTTTATTTTGAAAGAGAGAAAAAGAGAGAGAGCTGGGGAGGGGCAGAGAGAGAGAATCCCAAGCAGGCTCCATGCTGTCAGCACAGAGCCTGACTTGGGGCTTGATCCCACAAACCATGATATTATGACCTGAGCTGAAATCAAGAGTCAGATGATTAACCAACTGAGCCACCCAGACACGCCTGGAAGGTTTGTTTCTTTTTTAAGTAAGTAAAGCAGTTTTAGGTTCACAAAAAAACTGAGAAGACAAATTTCCCATATACCTCCTGCCCCCCATATGTACAGCTTTCCCCTTTATCACCATTTGCTATCACAGTGGTAAATTTGTTACAATCACCAGACCTACACTGTCACATTATTGCTTGAAGTCTGCCAGTTTACCTTAGGGCTCACTCTTGATGTTGTACTTTCTATGGGTTTGGAAAATTTATCCACCATCACAGTAGCATACAATATTTTTTAATGTTTGTTTATTTTTGGCAGAGAGAGTGCAAGCAGGGGAGGGGTAGAGAGAGAAGGGGACAGAGGATCCAAAGTGGGCTCTCTGCTGACAGTAATGAGCCCAGTGTAGGGCTCGGACTCACAAACCACGAGATCATAACATGAGCTGAAGTCACACACGCAGCTGACTGAGCCCCCCAGGTGCTCCAGGAGCATACAAGCATTGTCCTAAAAATCTCTTGTGCTCTGCCAATTCACCCCAGATTTTTTTTAAGTCATTATTTGTCAAACCATCCTTCTCCATGAGGATAGTTATCTCAAAACCAGCCACTCGGTGGCACCAAATATTAAATTTTAAGTTCTGGCTTAGACCAGCCTCCAGAAAGGCAGCTTTTACAGTTAAAGAAACCAAGGCCATGTTTCTCTGTGGTCCTATGATTCAGGGATGTAAATCACCAATTTATACATGGAAACAGGCAGGACAGTCTACGGTCATACCACCCTGAAGGCGCCCCATCTCATCTGATCTTGGAAGCTAAGCAGGGTCGGGCCTGGTTAGTACTTGGATGGGAAACAGGCAGGACGGTCCTGTTTACCTACAGAGAGGGGGAAAAAGCAAGTTCTGTCCTTCTGTGCTGAATGTTTTGAAGACTGTGAATGTTTTTCATCTGCCCTACTTTCAGCGTGCCATTCTAAGCAGGTCTCATCAACGAGGCCAAACCCTAAGTCAGTCACTTCACTTCCCGTGAACAAGTTTACGTGAAGCCTCTCTTGGGGCTGAGTGAAGAGAGAGACCCAGGTCGTCCAGAAGACATTAGTAACCAGCCTGCAGCTAGCTGGATGCACTAGATGCAGGGCTCCTGGCTCCTGTGAAGCCAGACTACCCACCTGCTGCGGATGACGTAGAGCAGAGGGTGCGCACACTGTGGTTACACAGCTGCTCCCACAGTTGAGGAGGAGGTCACGAAGAAGCAGTCACGTTTGTTCCCATGCCCATTTTGTGGCAATTGTATCCGTTACTCTAATTATGTAATTTAATTTAAAAGTACATGCACTGATGAAGTAAGTGTGAACCAAGAAGTTATTATTGCTACGAAAAGTAGGTTAACAGCTTTGGAAAGATTCCATGAGGGCAGATGCGAAAAAACAAAAAAATTAGCTGTGAGCAAGACAACACTAGGATATTAAGAAAACTACCTTTCAGTATTCAGCATTTCACATATCTAGTTTTTAAAAATGAAACAGAACCCATAGATATGCATTAAGATTGTAATTACTTAAGACTTCACACAAGTCCAATTTGTGTCCTTTACTCAAAGGAATTTTTACATCAAGAAAATAGTAAAAGAATGTACAGGTTTTAAAATAAAGTATTTATATACACTAGTATCATTCTAGTATGATACTCCATTTTAGTGGGCATTTTCAATAAACAGCCCACCGTCCAGTCTCTGCTATGCCATGAAGTGGAGGAATGGGAAAGCAGAGAAGACAGAAAGATGTCTGTCTCTAGCCCCACCCTGACCTCTTGAGAAATAAGAGGCTGACAGAAACTAACGCCCTGTTTTCAGGAGGGGCACATACAACATGGCTTAGATCCCCACCTGAAACAGTGACAAGGTGGGAGAAGGGGCTTTCTCCTCACTTCTGCGGAACAGGGTCCTGTTCTGGCCTCATGAAGGCCCTGGTTGGCCTACAGTACGGATCATCACTTTCATAAGGAGGACCAGAGCTAAGATTTCAACAGGAGCCACATCTAACACTTACTCAGTGAATGAGATGGAGTTCAGAATCAGAAAACCTGAGTTCAAACCCCAGCTCCTCTGCTCACAAATTGTGTGAACTTGAGGAATAAGTCCTCATCCATAAAAGAACACCACCTAAATACGGTGTTGTTAGCATTCACACAGCTAACATACAAGTGGCCTGGCTTGTATTATAGAAGGTTTCTGCTGGTACATTTCAACCTGGGGAGGAGAAATCTCTTCCCGGAACACTCTCCCCGTCAGAAACACTTGCATTGGTTTTCTGACAGTGTTCAGAGAATTGTCACTTCAAATAAAGGTCTCTTTTTTATTCAATTTAGTCTTTTCCATAAAACTATGATTTTCAAATCCCCTTTCGATTTACAAGGTCATGGAAATAACCCATGACATTCCCATTGTTCCAGATTCTCCAAAGTGGCTGAGTTTCAACCCACCTTCTCATGGAGGCACTCGGCAGTGGAGGTGCTCCAGCATCCACTCCACTGGCTGCCTTCTCAGCGCCCAGCAATCATTTGAGGGGCACTACGGTTCAGGGGAAGCTGACTGCTCTCAGATTCAGGGATGGGCCAACCTATCAAATTCCCTTCATAACAAGTGACTGTTTCGGAGATGGTCATGTGACCAAAGTCTGTTAAGGCAGAAGGAATCTAAGGACTTTTGCTAGAAAATTCTGAGAGGACACTCTCCTTTTCTGTTCTGCATGAATAAGGAAGCACAGAGTCCCAGGAGTTGTTGACCTTCATCTTGAGACAGAATGTGGAGCTAACTTTAAGATGATATGGGAATAATGAAGCTGATGCCTCGGGCAGCAGAGAAGAGCAAAATACTGGGTCCTGATCACATTGTAGAACCCCTACACAGAGCTTTGCTAATGCCAGTGCCACTCATGGACAGTTGATTTATAAGATGCCCTTTTCTGCACAAGCCAGTTTGGTAAGGTTTTCCACTGTTTCCAACAGAAAGCCATCTCACAATAGATTTCTGTCTAAGCAGTGAAGCAATTTCTAAAAAGGTTTTCCAATGCTCGGACATGCACAAATGGACCTGTCTATAAACAGCTCAAGTGCTCCCTACCCTACTCCCACCCCTAATGCTCACATACATCCATGCACACATACTTCTCAGAACAGCTGACATAAAATCTAGCTTGTGTCCCAGAATATAAAAGTTTAACTGTACATTCCCTTTTTTCCACGTGCCCTTCCTCTCACCAACATTTCTCAGACTCCTTTAGAACAGCCAGGAGGTTTTTTTTGTTTGTTTTGTTTTTTAAATCCAGCTGGCAGGGTGCTAGGGTGCTTAAAAAAAAAAAAAAAAGACAAGTTGAGGTACCCGGATGACTCAGTTGGTTGAGCATCCAACTCTTGATTTCAGCTCAGTTCATGATCCCAGGGTCATGTGATCGAGCCCCACATTGGGCTCTGTACTGAGCATGGAGTCTGCTTGGGATTCTCTCTCTCACCCACTGTGCCTCTTCCCCAGCTTGTGCTCACTCTCTAAAAAATTAAATAAAAATTTTTAAAAAGACAAGTGGATGCCACATGCACAAAGCATCATTGTCTATTGGATCAAAAGAGTTGCCAACACATGAACCAACACCATCACACACACACACACACACACACACACACACACACACACACAGAGCTGCTCTGGACAGTTCCTTTGAGGAGACTGTACAGTGCATGACAAGTGTGGGAAATGGAATGATTGGACCCCAAATCGTATTCTTTAGTTGACATTTCATTTGAGGGCATCTGGTGGTTCAGTCGTTAAGCATCTGACTTTGACTCAGGTTATGATCTCATAACTTGCGAGTCTGAGCCCCACTCGAGCCCCCCACCTAGGTCGTGAGCTCAAGCCCCAGGTGAGCTCTCTCTCTCTCTCTCTCTCTCTCTGCCCCTTACTTGTGCCCTCTCTCTCTCTCTCAAAATAAAAATAAAAGGACATCATTTGAGAAAAACTCAGCCCTATTTTTAGAACGCCTTGAGATTATAGGCAAAAGTTAATGTCCTCCTCAGTGAAGAAGGTTTGTAGCTTTAATACAGAGGGCACTGTGTTACAAAGAAGATTACAAACCTCTGGACTCCAATAGGAGGGGAACTTTAAGTCCTGGCTAAAATGTTTTTACCTTTTTAAACTTATTTTATTCCACAGCATGATTTTATCAGAGAATTCAAAAAAATCAAGAGATATTCCACACTCTATTATTTATTATTTTATTATTGCTTTACTATATACTTTTCTACAAACCTTTAAAAAGGTATGAGAAATAGTTATAAAAACAAGCTTAACAATTTAAAGAATTGATACAATGGAATATTTTACATTACTAACACAGAACCATTCAGTCTCTCTACTTCCTAGCCTAGAAATGCTAGCTTCCTTTTCCAAATAATTGTTTTCTGGCTATAAAAGTTAGTATATTCATTTTATATTAAAAACACAAGAAGCCTAAAGAAAGAAGTCATTCAAACTGACCACCTAAAAAAACACTGTTTCAATACACATTTGCTATAAGTCATTTTAGTTTTTACAGGGGCCTGTGGGTGGCTCAGTCAGCTGAGCATCCAACTCCTGATTTCAGCTCAGAGTCATGATCTCATGCAGAGCCTGCAGCAGGCTGTGCTGACTGCATAGAGGCTGCTTGGGACTGACTCTCTCTCTCTCTCTCTCTCTCTCTCTCTCTCTCTCTCTCTCTCTGTCCCTCCCCAGCTCACTCTTTCTCTCAAAATAAATAAACATTTAAGAAGATAGTTTTACAGAAATGGAATATTACCACACATTGTTTTGTAGTCTGCCTTTTCACTTAATAGATCATTAATCATTTTCCATACACAAAAATAATCTCAACTTTTTCTTAAAACATGCTCTTACCACAATTTTGAACACAATCCGTTAGATCCATTTTCCTATAATAATATGACAACCCCCACTGTAAAAATACTGTGGCAGAAAATGTATTATTGGTATAATTGCTGTTTTTCTAATAAGTTACATTTTTTATTTAAAAATTTCAAGCTTATTTATTTTGAGAGAGAGAGAAAGATCAGGGGAGAAGCAGCAATAGAGGAAGAGAGAGAATCTCAAGCTGACAGCACAGAGCCCAATGCAGGGCTCAAACTCACGAACCAGGAGATCATGACCTAAGCCAAAACCAAGAGTGGGATGCTTAACCGACTGAGCCACCCAGGCGCCACTCTAATAAGTTACATTATATTCATGCTGTTCAGTCATATTAAGGAAGCTACTCACATCAAGGCATTTTTGACCCCTTCCTCCTACAAGTGCTACGACTGAGCTTAAGAATAGTTGAACACTGTTACCTGTCTTCTATTCATGGTTATTAATTCCAAGTACTCCTGAAACATTATAATTTCACATATCTCAATTTAAAATGTCAGCATTTAATAAATTTTCTCTTAAGGAGAGTATACAATAGAAAAAGAGTGTGTTTTTAGCTTGGGTCTTTCTCCAACTGAGTCTTGACACTGAAAACGCATTTATCAGTTACACTCAGTATTCAACACATCTGCCACACCCCACAAAAGAGAATTTGGCTCTTCATTTATCTTCTCCCATAGTATCTTTGTGGCAAATGCCAAAACAACATCTAGCTAAATAGAAGGGCAAAACAAATTCTGTGACATAAAGAGATGATTAAGTGGCATATTCTCTCCCCTAATTTATCACAGTGAAGACCTTAGACCTTTGCCAGGAAAAACAACATCAACAACAACATAGAAGAGAGTGCCACTCTCAGATAAAATGCAAAATATCTAAAACTGAACATCTCTCCCTAACTTCCCCCCAAACCATTTCTACATCCCAAGCGCCACATTTCCAATCTTCACTCTTATTATGCAGGCTCCGAGGATAGACATCTTGGGAGTGACATTTGCCTCTACTGAACTTTCTCTTCTCCTTTAACTAAGCAGCATCAATCCACCTCCTAACTGCCATGTCTGCCTTGGCAATATTCCTCAGGCGTTTTTCTCTCCTTCAAATTCCTACTGCTGCCCCTAATCCCAACCCTTATTTACTCCCCGACTGCTGCTACAGCCTCCTGCGGTTTTTCCTCTATAAAATACAGCCACAATGGTCTTCCAGGCTTAATTCCCCAAAATCTATTTCATGTCATTCTTCAGGTCTAATGCCTAAATGACTCCCTATTTTCCCCCAAAACAAGCTCAGATTCCCCAACTAGTTTTTGGAGCTCTTCTTATAATGGCCCAGAACTGCTTCTCCAGCCTGCTTTGCTGTAGTTCCTACAAGCCCAGGCTCTTCACTGTTCTCAATACTTCCACAGAAAACTCTCCTTGTCTGTATTTTTCTTCTCATCTACTGAGGCCAGGTTCAAATGTAAATCTTCCCTAGGAATGCTTTCATCTAGTCCAGCCTACTCTTACCTTTCCCTTCTCTGAACACCAATTTAAATTTCTGAAGTGGATTTAAAATTTTTATTCCACAATTCTGGGTATAAGAAATGTCAGACTGAACGGAACCTGGAGTCCCCCATTCCAGAGGCTTGGTGAGAAACTGAGTCTTAGTTTTGTTTTGGAAGTCTCTCTTCCAAAGGATCAAAAGAGCTAATGTGCTCAGTCCAACACAAACCCTACAGGCTGGAACTCTATGCCCAAGTCAGTGTGTCCACTTGCAGCCCAAGCCCAGAACACAGGACACAGGGAGACCTTCACCTCAAGACTGCAAGGCCACAGTTTTGTTTTTTGGGTTTTTTTTCTTTTTGAGAGAGCAAGCACGTAAATGGGAAAGAAACAGAGAAGGGAACAGTGGATCTGAAGCGGGCTCTCCACTAACAGTAGCAAGCCCAATGTGGGGATTGAACTCACCAACCACAAGATTATGACCCAAGCCAAATTCAGATGCTCAACCAACTGAGCCACTCAGATGCCCCACAAGATCATAGTTCTTAAGTCTCTAATATCCTATGCAACTCTATCACGCATCCTGTCACCTCTTATGGGGAGTTACATGAGAACAGGACACAGGTCCCTGATACTGGTGGAACCTACCAAAAACCATGGTTTTCTCTCTGGGGAAGTTCCTTTCCAATCTTACCATTTCTCCCAGCTCCCATCACTCTCTAAGCTTTAAAACCCCTCCAATCATGGACAAGTCAGCTCTCAGCTGAACTGCACTTTAAATTTGTATTCTAGCACATACTCTGGCTTGTGTTGTATTCTAGAGAAGCAGTAACATTCAATGTTAAGAATACAAGCCTCAGGAGCAAAGAGGACTGAAGTACTGTACTTGCACTTCCCTTCCACCACTGGGTGACCTCAGCAAGGTATTCAACTGCCCAAAGTCTCAGTTTACTTATCTGAAAAACCATCCCAGGAATGGCATGAGGATTAAATCAGGCCATAATAGTGGTCCCATTAGTAATGACTTACATTTATGTAGCACTTTGTGCCAAGCACTGTTCTAAGTACTTTACATACATTAATTCATCTTTAAAACGCTTTATGGATAAGTAAACAGGAACAGGGGAAGTACATGGTCCAAAATCACATAGATAATAAGCAGCATAGATAGAAATTAAGCCCAAGCAATTTGTCTGAGTCTATTGCTCTTTATTGCTTCTTATTAGCCTTCAATAAATGGTAACTTACTACTATTAATAGAATTACTTGACTCTTAATGTATCTGCCTCCTTCTATAAACTGGAAGCTCCCTGAGGATGGCAAACATGCAGGCTTATCCGCAACAGTTGTTAGGAGGCGGGCTCTGAAGGCTCAGCGCTTGGGTTAGAAGGCTGCCTTCATCACTCACTAGTCTGAAACCTTGGACAAACTGCTTAATCTTTGAGCGTGGCTGAAAGAATTAAGTGATTTCCTACATAAAAAGTTCTTAGAAAAGTGAATGGCAAGGGTGCCCGGGTGATTCAGTTGGTTAAGTATCCAACTTGAGCTCAGGTCATGATCTGTTTGTGAGTTCCAGCCCCGCATCGGGCCCTGTGCAGAAAGCTGAGTCTGGAGCCTGCTTTGGATTCTGTGTCTCCCTCTCTCTCTCTGTCCCTCCCCCACTCATGCTCTATCTTCATCTCAAAAATAAATAAAACATTAAAAAATTTTTAAAAAGAAACAAAAAAAGTGAATGGCAGACATCTACTAGATATGATACTATCATCAGTCTTTCCAAGATCTGGAACCCTGCCAGAGTGCCTAAAAATTAACCTGCTAATCACCAACTCATCTGCATTACTTTCAAAGTTTTCTATGTGTTCATCTTGTTTCTAAAATTACTCCTTACAGAAAGGTTCCACTTTCATAATAATAGTAAGAAAACTTACATTAAATACTTAGTAGGTATGAGGGACTGCTCTGTTCTTTTTTCATGTGTTTAATCATTGAATCCTCACAGTGGCCTGATATGATAAATACTATTATCATTTTCATCTTTTGTATGAAGAACCCAAGTCACAAAGTTTATCATCCAATGCCACATGATCACAGAGCCCAAATGTGACAATCTATATACGTAACTACATGTACTTTCTCTTTAGTAACTTTTATCATATTCCCCAGTATGTTTTGTAGAATTCAGTATACAGGAAAAGGCACCAAAAGCATTTGTTGGTTGAAACTTTCTTACTAGAAATAGCATGAAAAATAGACATTTCAAACACCTAAAAAATACTTTCTATCTAAAAAGTCATTTAAACCTTAAAAGCCAAAGTTTCTGTCTTAATATCAAATAGACTTAGTCTTTGAAAATGAGTACATCAATGAAGCTGAATCACAAAGATGAGGTCCGAGTTTTCCAGCTGTGAATGACTCAAAGGACTCAGACGTACTTCACATACTGAACATCCTATTCTGATAGACACATAGCACAGAAATGAAGCCTCTAAAAGAAGACATAGCCCAGAGATCTGTTACAAAATCTAACCCCAAAGCAAAGACTATTAATGCTTTAGGAGGTAAACTTTTTCTTTTAACTCTCTTTCTGATTTTGAAAACAATTTACAAAAACACTTCAGGCCTTCTTCCACAAACGTCTTTCCACAAAGGGCAACAATTAAAAATTAAAGAACTTCGGGATAGAGACTCATCCAAGTAAAACCACCAAAGTTTCAGAGATTTAACAGTTATTTTTCTGCAATTAAAAGGCCACACAGGAAACAAACCAGTTGACCTATTCTAGTCTTAGAGCCAGCTAAATGTAAGAGTGGGTTTTCATAGCCTTGGGAAAGTCTAGGTTTACAGGGCAAACCCTCCAGAGTTGAGCTCATTGTGGAGACATGTTCCTTTTCATTGGCAAAAAGGGAAAGGAAGTGAGCCATGCCCTAAAAAAAAAATATCACTAGAGACATTCCACCCGAGACTTGATAAGGACTGGGAAGGCTGCCATCAACTCATGGCTAGAAGGAGAAAAATTTGGATCAGAAAGCAGCTGACCAGGAGAAAACATGTTAGGTATGGGAAAGATTTCTCAAACTACAAATTTTTAACAAAGAAAATCATTTAAATCAGTGGCTTCCATTTTTTTTTTATTTTTTGCTATGACCCACAGTGAGAAATACACATATCATAACACAACTATATATATATGTATGTGTGTGTGTATGTATAGTATGTATGTATATGTGTGTGTATATATATATATAAAAACACAAATATACAAAAATGATATAACTGATATGTACAGTATAATGTACCCTTACAAGGCACAAAGCACTATGACATTTCCAATTCTATTCTACTTTGGGTTTTTTTTTTTAAGTTTATTTTTGAAAGAGAGACAGAGACCTAAAATGAGAGAGGGAGGTACATAAGGAAGGGGACAGAGAATCCTAAGCAGGCTCTTCCCTAACAGCAGAGAGCCCGATGCAGGGCTCAAACTCACAAACCATGAGATCATGACCTGAGCCGAAGTCAGACACTTAACCAACTAAGCCACTGACTTTGTGTTTTAAACATACTGGTAGAGATCCACTGGATGAAGAACAATGATTTAAACTCTGATCAACACAGGAGAATCTGAGGATCTTAAAATAGCCTTTATTTCTCCCTCAGAGCCCCACCACCAACTCAGGAAAAGCTGCAGTGGAGCATCTGCTCTTGGGACAAGTATTGGGCTCTGGAGTGCTTGGGGAAAAGGCCATCCTAAAGCTGTCTCCTCCAGGTCTGACCGTTCCTCACTGTGCTGGCTCCTCCTCTCTCTACTCTGGAAAGGCTGAGCTTCCCCCACAGCTCTAGGTTTGGTCTTTTTCTCTTACTACTCTGCGTGATGGGATTTCCACAGCTTGAAATTACTCCTAAATCCTATTCCCTAGGCTCCAGTTCTTAACACACGTCTACCTCTTACACATTTCCAACTAAATTCTCCCACAGGTTTCAAATTCCTCAGGCCCAAAATTATACTGTAAGTATAGTCTCTCTTCTCTATCTTCTCATCCAAATCTGCTTCTCTTCCTGTTTTCTTCATCTTAAAGAATGACACTACATTCAATCCCTCACCCAAGCCATAAATCTTTGGGTCATCATTTGCAGTATCTTTTACCTCTACAATGAGTTGCCAATTCTACCTTCTTAATAGTCACTGGTACACTGGTTAAACTGGTAAATGTTTAACCTTTAGCTCTCCAGGCTAAAAACAAAGTCGTGACTTGCAGCACTTGTCTGTTTCTGTGACGTAGATGATGTCACTAAACATGGGGTTTGGAAGAGATGTGCACAAATGGCTCCAGCACACCAGTGTCTATTCCTCAGAACCATTTCTCATCTCCATACCTACTGGTACTACCTTTATTCAGGATTTAGCCCTCTCTCTCCACAACCTACACAATAGAATCTTCATGGATTTCACTGACCACTATTTCATAAACTACCTTCCTCCATTTGACACAGTCCCCAAACTGTCTAAAACCCAAGTCTCATCATGTCACTCCCCTGCTTAAGAACCTTCATTGCCCACTCTTTAACTTCACATATTTGGTCTCTACTGACCCTTGAGCTTCATTCTTTTGCCACACAACCACCTATAACCTATATTTCAATCATGCTGACATACATGATATTCCCAAACATAGGCTACTGCTCCCTACCTCTACATCCTTGCTTATTGTATTCTTACTCTTTGGGACAGTCTTCCCTAATTTGTTCACTGAGCACATCTCTTTTTAGATTCAGCTCAAGGGAAGAGAGAGGGATGCAAAACTTGAGAGACTATTGAATACTGAAAACGAACTGAGGGTTGAAGGGGGAGGAGGAAGGGAGAAAAGAGGTGGTGGTGATGGAGGAGGGCACTTGTGGGGAAGAGCACTGGGTATTGTATGGAAACCAATTTGACAGTAAACTATTTAAAAAAGAAAAAAAGATTCAGCTCAAATCCTTTCTCCAGGAAGCTTTTCCTGAACTCTTAGGTAGACTTGATTTCTCCCACTTTTATGCCTCCAGTACACGTTAGCACCTCTAACACTCTCTATTGGATGTCTTCCTTTTAATAGCCATCTCTTATCACTAGATCTGAGCTTCTTGAAGGCAAGAATTAGATCTTATTCACAGACAGACCAAGCAGGCAATATGGTGATAGAATACAGTAGACTCTCAAAAAACTGTTATTATCCCAGCAATTAATTTTCTAAGACCAGCATGTACTAACTGCTCAAATAATATTGAATGAAAACATCAGGATGTCCTTGCCACCTACTGAAGGCCAAAGGACAGCTAAGATACCCCACCTATACCTTCTAAATTATTAGGGAGCCCATACTGCCATATTCAGAGAATTTGCACTGTGATTTATTTAAGCCTATTGGCCTCTATGTTAGTTTCCTAGGGCAGCCACAAAAGACCACCTACCTTAAACATAAGAAATCATTTTTTCAGTTCTGGAGGAGAAGTCTGAGGTCAAGCCAACACCAAGGTTGTTTTCTTCTAAGACCACTCTCCTTGGCTCTTCATGATCACATGGCATTCCCATTTGTGTCCAAATTTCCTCTTCTAATGCCAGTCATATTGAACCAGGGCCCACCCTAATGATATCATTTTAACTTAATTACCTCCTTAAAGACCTTATCTCTGAATACAGTCACATTCTGAGGTAATGGAGATTAGGATTTCAACACATGAATTTTAGGGCACATAATTCAGTGAATAACAGCCTCCTGCTAAACTGTGAGCTCTTCAAAAGGCAAGAACTAGAGTCTTCTAAGTATCCACTGTGCCTATGGGAGTACCTGGAACATAGAAGATTCTTATGGGTGACCATAAATGAAAGACCTTCTTAGAAGTATAGTCCAAATCTAGACTGTTGCCCTTTTTAATATCTGGTGACCAGCACTAAGAAGAATGTACCTTTTACTCTTTCCCTAAAAGAAAGCTTGATGCAAGGTACCTGGCTGGCTCAGTTGGTAGAGCATGAAGACTCCTGATCTCAGGATTGTAAGTTTGAGTGAGCCTCATGTTGGGTGTAGAGATTACTTAAAATCTTAAAAAAAAAAAAAAAAAGAAGAGAGAGAGACACAGAGAGAGAGAGGGAGGGAGGGAAGGAGGGAGAGGGGAGGGAGGGAGGGGGAGAGAGAGAGAGAGAGGGAGAGAGAGAGAGAGAGAGAAAGAGAGAGAGAGAGAGAGAGAAAGAAAGAAAACCTAGATCCTATCATGATCTCTAGAGACTCCATTGCCAAACTGCCATTTACACAGCACACAACACCAAACAAACAAACAAAAAAATCCTTAAGACCAGACACGCAAAGCCAACTGACAATACCCTGCCTCCCTCCACATCCATTCTTTTTCTTAAATAGGCTTCACACCCAGCCTGGAGCCCAGCACAGGGCTTAAATTCACAACCCTGAGATCAAGACCTGAGCTGAGATCAAGAGTCAAATGCTTAACAGACTATACACCCAGCCTCACAGTATCACGCATCGGTAGAGTCAGACTCAAAGTCAAGAGAAAACCAACATACTGCACTAAACATGGTAATAGCTTGGAGAAATGGCAAAATGAACATCTGCTACTTTTTCCTACCCAAAAGGAAACTTGTCCCTCACTGTCCTGCATGATTTTGGTGGGCCTATTGATCATGCAGACTGCCTTCCCCACTATCAACATGGAACATTACCCAATCAGTTTCCCTCCCTCTCTGAGAATTTTGGAATCCTAAGTGGAGAAACATGAAGATAGGAAATACCTGGAGGGTCTTAATTAAGCCAGTGCCATGAAAGGTGCCTGGTTCAAACATCCCTGAAATGGCCTTGGCTCCTGACCTTCCCAAGGCTTGATGGACAGTCTGTTCCTGAGACCTACCTGATAGTCTTCTAAAAAAATAAATAAAAATACTTTTCAATAAACTAGAAAGTGTTTATTCTGTAGCTCTCAAATAATCTTGGCACATATAATGGCCCCCAGAAGTGAGATGTGGTAGACCTAACCTATGAAAATGGGAGCAGGCTGTAAGGATTCTCCTGTCCATGGCTGGAAGTTGTGTTCATCATCTTTATTACACCATTGCTAAGAAGCCAAATACACTCCTCCTCCTTGCATTTTGGGACACAGTCCACATGCTTCCCCAGGCCAAATCTTTAGGGAAGTTGGTAAGGAAATGTCAAAATATTAGAGTGTATGGCTATTTTAACAGCTTTCAGTAAAATCCTAGGAATGACTTCACTTCAGCCTCGGTGGGCTATCTCATCAGAGATGAGAACATTCTGCCTCACCTACATCGGCCTTTTCTCCTGTAGGAACCCAAGACAACAGAGTCAGATAATCATGAAGGACCATGAATTTGAATCAATCCATCAATGACAATGCTAGAAGACACAGGAAAGAAGGAAACAGCAAAAAATAGCATTAAAACCAAGAGAACTGGGGGGAAACTAGATCCCCCAACTACTCTTGATGTACACTCCCTTCTGGGAAAAGTGCCAAGCACTGGGATAAACTCAAAGAATGAGAAACAAACTAGTACTGCCTTTATCGCAGAGGCAAAAAGCAGCAAAATTAAAGGCCGAAGGATAGAGCAGCAAGGCCAGTTTCTGTGAGAGAAGTCCCCAGGCTATGACCCAAAGTCAAGTACCAACCCAGAGGAGATAATGCATATAGACCAGCAAATTTAAGTTGAGTTTGGACTTAAATAATAGTAACTTTGGAAAATAAAAACCTATCATTGCTCCAAAACCAACTGCTATGTATCCTAACCCACAGCACTACCAGAATTTGGGATACTGAAATAATATACCCCTACTAGAAAAATCTTACCCAGTGTCCTTCTCAAATGTGTACATGGAATTAATAGTAGCAATAGAGACAGGCTCAATAGTAGCCAGGCATGTAAGGCAGTGCAGGAGTTTAACCATCTATACATGTGTCTCCAGTATTGAAGGGAAAAAATCTAATCATGGAGCAATAATAGCTAAATACAATGACTTTTATAACATCAAGACTAATACCAACCAAGCATCCAAGTTAAGGTATATCAGCAACTTTCTACAAAGATACATGGACCACAAGATTTCAATGCAGACAATAGGTAAACAGAAGAAAGATTAATTCTGAAAAACAGATTGTGTTAGAGATAAATGTAGAAAAAAATTATATTCCTTAAGTTGTACTGAGAAGGACTTATCTACAAAGAGTCTAAATCAAAGATCTCAAGCTGCTTAAATCCCATCAGTTTATAGGTTATGATACCCGGGGGTTGGTTAGCAAACAAAGCCACTTCAAAAGGAGCCACTGGATAGAAGCCTGAGTGTGCCCTCCCTTCCTCTGTGTGCTCAGAAGCTGGGTTGCACACCCCACAGAATCACAGTATCAATAGCATGGTCTCCTAGAACAGTCCTTCCAGGAGCAGCACTGGATAAGGGATTCCCCCATCCCCAGTGTTGTTTTAAGTTTTTTATTTTAATTCCAGTACAGTTAATATACAGTGTTATATTAGTTTCAGGTGTACAATATAGTGATTCAACAATTCTACACATTGCTCAGTGCAAGGCATCCTTTTCTAACATCTTGTAATGAACTCCCTCCCAAGTAATATAACCTACACTGTATTTCTATTAAATGGCAAAGAATTGCTTGGAAGCAGAGAAGAATTTCCATTTCCATATGGCTAGTATCTGTTGCTTACTTGCTAAGGGAGGGGAAGTTTAATTCCCCAAACCCACTGTATTCTCCCATCATTTTTATTTACTGCCCTGAGAAATGTCCATTAGAGACACACTTTAAGGAATATTTATGTTCTGTGAGCAAAGGAAAAAATAGAAGTTGGGTGGGGTCATGGATGAGTAAGGGCAGCCTAGACTGATTCCACTGAAGGTATTTCAACACTGATGAACACCAGGCCATCAATTGGCTTATTAAAATAGTGCTGGGTAGTCAGACAGAAGCTGGCACATTTTCCTGTAGATGAGATGGCCCTGGGGATTTGAACAGTTGGAACACAGCTGCCATGGCTAAAACCAAGCAAGTACAGATGTCACACCAAAGTGGAAGTAATTTCATACCATACCATGTTGCCAAATTCAAAATGCTAATGGAGAAAAAGTATTGAAGGAAGTTTTTAAAATAGACTAGATAACTCTTTTAAATACCAATTCTGTGTGTAACTAAAGTTTTTGGTGTTAAAGTCCACGAACAACAGTTATGTCTTAGAGAGTTCAATCAAAAATTTTACTGCTCAGCAAGATGAATGTATTACAATGTGCTGTTCTTGGAGTTTGGAACAGCCACAACGTCACTAGACATCAGACTTTGTAACTCCAAAGGTCTTTCAGAGAATGTCCTTTTAAGCAATTTTTTCCTCCTTGAATAGCTATTTTTCTTATAAGTAGTGCTCTCATTCTCTATATCCATAATGGACATACTAAATCACATGGCACCACATCTCAGTACTCAATACCCTTAGAACGACAAGCCAAGGCAGGAACATTTCTCACACACACACACACACACACACACACACACACACACAACTTACCAAATGCCTTCTTAGGTTCTATTAACTTCAAGGTAAAGGGCTCATCTTTTTTTAATTCCTTTAACTTTTTAGCAACATCATAGTGACGCCACCCAACGATATCTTCCCCATTTATGGATTCAATATGATCCCCCACACAGATTGTTTTAATGGAGTCAATTAGGCTACCATCTTTAATTCTCTGAAAGAAAGAAAATTAAGGACAACACTTAATACAAAATGAAACTGTATAACATTCTTTTTTATGCCCCCAAGACATTATATATATTGACATATTAACAATGCAGCTTAATGCTCAGTTAAAGATAAAAGACCAGGCAACAAAGCACAACCATCATACCTCATTCAGAATTCTGCACCATCAGTCATCATACCTCCTCGGAGAAGCTTCTCCTCACATCCCCTGGGCTATTCCCCTAAGAATGGTTAAGGTGTCACTCTCCTGCTTCTATAGTAGGAGTTGCTACATATACTGAGCTCTAAACTAAGCACTTTACATTTGCCATCTCATTTAATTTCAACAATCTTTATGAGAGTCTCAAGACTGAAAAATTGAAGCTTGGGAAGATCAAGTAATTTGCCAGTTCAACATACTACAGTGCAATTGTTAATTCACCTCTCAGTCTCCATTACTGAACTGTAATATCCTTGGAGACAGAGATGGTATTATTCACCATTATATGCCCTGTGCCTAGCAAAATACTACATGGAAAAGTCCCTCCAGGAATGATTGTTGATTCATTTCAACATGAGAATAGAGCTTAAGCTTTTTCTACTGGCTACATTTTTTAAACCTTAGTAAAAAATGTAACGATTCAAGAATTGGTACAACCATAGCTAAGAACATTGGTAACTAATAAGACACAGGTGTGATTACCACTTGGGAAGCCAGTAAGAATGATTTTATACTATCATTTTTCACATATATATTTTGCATGAGGAGATCGTAGGACCCATAGGAAAACTTCAAATTGGCCTTTCTTAAATCTACCTTACTTTTATACAATAAATCTATAGTGCAGAGTCTGAAATGAGACCTCAAAATCCCTAAGATAGCTTGAAATTTTCTGAAAGGATTGTAAAGATAAGAGCCCCAGAAAACTGCACAGGTAACAGTCCTGCAAAGTTCAAGTATTTCCATAGTAGTAAGAAACTGGGCAAAATGAAGGCCACAGTCTTCTCCAGAAGTCACAAATACTTCATAGGGGTGGGACACCTGGGTGGCTGCTGGGAACCGCATGGGCCTTGCTGGATGACACAGTCACAGTGAGGAAATGGCAAACGTCTGCATGGCCCCTGCCATGAGAGGCCAAACTTGTATCTCCTTCTACTACTGCTGCTTATGTTGAAAATAAGCCTGTTGTCATTAATTAGGCCTTACAGCATTCCAAATCAGACCAATATTCCCCAACACAGTTATCCCATAAGAAAAAACATTTTCCTGTCCCTGCATAAGAGATTTTAGATCAAAACATCACAAATATTTGACAAAAGGCTCTTCTAATGAGCCTTGCAGACCCAAAACATAGATTTGAAGGGGTTAAAAACACAAAAATTGCATTGGAGTCTGGCCCAGAGAAAAGGAGCCTAATTTGGAGATAAGAAATAAATACAAGGTCTAAAACATAGTCCACTTGAGTCTGGTCTGAAGAGAATTGGAGCCTAAACTGGAGATTAGAAGTAGAAGACAAGGAAAGAACATAGTGCCTTCCCAAGGTCTACATTCTACCTTGTGCTGACTTCAGTTAGGAGGATGGATAAAGGATGTGGGAAACCCAGGTCCAAGGCCAACACACAGAGGCCCCCATTGTACTTGCATGAGAAAAAGAACTTTCTCAAACAACTTGTTAATAAGCATTATTTTTCTTGTGGTTTGTGAGCCTAATGAAACGGCTCCTGGCCTATCTGTGTACAGCTTGACCTATGTTTTAATCTTAGCTTTACTGGTTTAAATGATATGTATACTATCCTGTTTTTTGCTGAAGACATCCTGTCATGTTCTTGATTGTGGGATTTGTTCAACCTCACTGTAAGAGCGTTACATGACTTGGTTGTAATTTGTTAATCAAAAACAAAGTCATAATTATTGGCAAAAAACCAACCCGTACAAAATGAGATAGGTTTGTCACTTTCTTAATCTTGGGGACTGATGCAAAAATAAATGAGATAGTTCTCTGTATACTTTCAATGATTAAAGCTCTTATGATAAAAAATTAGTCATTATAAAAAATTTCTATTTTTCTGATGTCATCACTTCCAATGATTAAAACATCTTATCACTAAGAATTAGTCACTGTAAACAATTCCTATTTTCTGATGTCATGTTATTGCTTGATCAATAAAAGATGACACCAAAGCAGACAGAGCAGAGAAGCCTGCCTGGTGATCAAGAAAGAAACTTGTGGCTCTCTCATTACTCTCTCGTGCTGACACTGTCCATCCTTCGAGGAACCCTGGAACTGCTGCAGCTGAACTCTGGCAGGTGGCTCAGTTGGCTGAGTGTCCAACTTTAGCTCAGGTCATGATTTCAGAGTTCATGAGCTCAAGCCCCACATGTGCTGTCAGCACAGAGCCCCTTTGGGTTCTCTGTCCTCTCCTCTCTACCCCTGCCCCCCCTGCACACTTTCCCTATCAAAATTAAATAAACATTTAAAAATGTAAAAAAAAAAAAAAAAAAAAGAAAGAAAGAAAGAAAAAAGAAAATCCTTCATGGGGGTGGGGAGCGATAGGATAGAAATATTAGGGGCTGCTATTATGTCCAGTAAAAGCATATGCATTCTCTATTCTTCCCAGATGGAGGAATAACATCTGAATCAGCAGTATGATCACTGTATCTCAGAGTTAAGAGGAAAACTGACCTCATGTGCCCTAGCATCTCCATAACTATCATTAGAAAAAAGAAAAACTGTAAAAGGTTAACCTGAGAGGGCTGGGCATTTTTAAGTTTCATATATACCAAAACTCAAAATAGGTTTCTTTTTCACCACCAAACCTTAAAAACATTGTTATATTCATTATAGAAGTAACTATTAATATGCTTTATGCACATGAAATAATACCAATTCAGAGCTCATTATTTACCATTACAAATAGTCAATTATTAAAGAAAACTTATAACTTGACTGACACTGTTTTATTAGGGGTCCATATTAGCATTTTAAGTTAACAGAATTAAGAGTAACCACCACACACCACTAAGTACAACTGGAGTTTCTAAAGGGTCACAGAAAAATTAACAAGATTTTTTTTAAAAACTAGAGTTTAAAGACACAAAGAGTTATTAAATATCCTGTTATCTGCCCATTCTTAAAACATCAGAGTGTAAAAATCTATATATTACTTTTATTTCCTTCATTTTTATTCTAATTTCTCTCTTAATACCTTCTGAACCTATTTCCTTCCTTTGATCAACACCACATATTTTTAAGTTTCAGTGTCCTGCCACATATTTTTAAGACTTGTCACAATTTTATTTAAAATAAGCATTATAAATGAAAAACTTTACAGACATGTATAAATCTTACCAGTAAATTAATGGTAAGAGGAACAAAAATCTTGACTGTCTTAGGCCTGTGAGTAGTCACAGAAGTCACTAGAACAGTGTCCAGACAGAAGGGGGAAGGCAGTTACCAGAAGTCAGAGCAAGTAGCAAAGTGAAAATCCAAGTGGACAAGAAAAAAGTCAAAGCACAGGTAATAATCAGGAGCAGCAGATAAGGATCTGAGATAAAGAGACAGGAAAATCAATGTAAGAAACTTGAACACCATTAGGTCAATCAGATACAGAAGCAAAGTGAAAGACACGGATTATAGGGATTATACACGTTGTGGGCTACCTAAGCCTTAGCCTCTTAAGTTCATAAAGAATTAGGTAGCAATTGAGACAAGTTCTGGAATATATGATTTAAGAATCATATTATAATACAACAGATATTAATAATCTTGCAAAAAATGCTACTTGAACACAAAGGATGGAAAAAAGGTATTAGTTCTACGCTTATATTTACTGAGTCACTTAATATCCTTCTCTGTAACATTTAAAACTTTGTCTCATCTGGCTTTGTCTCATATAAAAAATAGAGAAGACAAATTTTTAAAAGATGGGATTTATAGCATTATTCAACTCAGAGGATCCTAACCACTTAAGAGAATTATTAGAGTATTCTCCATTATTTCATCATTGCATATACTTACAGAACTCTGCTCATCAGACACCAGAACTCTATCTAGGGCAGCATCATCCCACCCTCCTCAAAGCCTCAGGTATCAACTCCAATGTTGTTTGACTGCACGTCCTGCTGCCATGGTCAGCAATTTTGAGATCATTGCTGCTGACCCTCCCAACACTGTCCTCAAACCATGCTCATAATAATGTAACATTCAAACAATTATGAATAGTTGTTTAATTTGGTCCTCACAACAAGCCTCATTCCATTAACAAATGAGGAAATCAAGGTACAAGGATTACATGGCTTGATCAAAAGAACACAACAAACAGAACTGAGATTCAGAGGTTGTACCCACAGGCTGCATGACCATTTATTATGACAAAGCATGAAATATTTAGCATCTGACCTTTTGTATAAGTGTTTGCCAACTAGTCCTAAACAATTCTAGGAATTTCTGGTTTTGTTTTATGTTTACTCTGAATTTTCTAGTTAGGTTGTTTATATGCTCTGGTTCTGGGAAATTGAGGCGTGGATACTAAAATCACAAATGTTTAAGTCTGTTGTCTTTTTACCTGAAAACTTTTATCTATGAAAACGATGCCATACTTCCAATTTAAAAAAAAAATCACATATATGTTTTTAGGCTCCACATAGATCCCACAGTATAGGTCTCTGATACTTCACTTTGCATAATGCTCTTGAGGTCCATCTATATTGCCAAAAATGGTAAGATTTAATTCTTGTATAGAGCTAATATTAATGCTCCATTGTGTATATACACACTACATCTTTATCCATTCATCAACTGATGGACACTTAAGCTGCTTCTGTATCTTGACTATTGTAAAAAAAAATACTAATGTTTTATTTTTGAGAGAGAGCAAGTGAGCAAGAGAGCGCGCACAAGAGCATGCGCATGAGCAGGGGAGGGTCAAAGAGAGAGGGAGATACAGAATCTGCAGCAGGCTCCAGACTCTGAGCTAGCTGTCAGAACAGAGCCCGATGTAGGGCTCGAATCCATGAACTGCGAGACCATGACCTGAGCAGAAGCTGGATGCTCAACGGACTGAACCACCTAGGCGCCCCATTGACTACTGCAAATAATATTGCAATGAATACCATACACAAATGCACGGTGTATTTATCTTCCCAAATCAGTGTTTTCATTTTCTTTAGATTAATACCCAGAAGTGGAATTGCTGAATTGTATGATAGCTCTCTTTTCAATTTTTTGAGAATACTATTCTACATTGCTTTGCATAGTGGCTGCACATTACATTCCTATCAACAGTGCACAAGGATTCCCTTATTTTCCCTTCCTCGTCAACATTTGTTATTTCTAGTCTTTTTGGTAATAGCCATTCTAACAGGTAGAAGTGGTATCTCATTGTTTTGATTTGCATTTCCCTGATGATTAATAATATAGAACATCTTTTCATTGGGATGCCTGGGTGGCTCAGTCAGTTAAGCGTCCAACTCTTGGTTTCAGTTTAGGTCATGATCTCGCAGTTCATGGGTTTAAGTACCCTGCTGGGCTTGAACAGCTATCAGTGCAGAGTCTGCTTGGGATTCTCTCTCCCCTACCACTCTGTTGCTCCCCTGCTCATGCATGCGATCTCCCAAAATAAACTTTTCTCTCTCTCTCACACACACACACACACACACACACACACACACACACACACACACTCTCCCCCTCTCTCTCTCTCTCCCTCTCTCTCTCTCTCTCTCTCACACACACACACACACACACACACACATTCTTTGGGAAAATGTTTGCCCATTTTTTATTAGACTATTTTTTTAGTCTGATATAGTCCAACTTATTTACCTTTGCTTTTGTTTTCAGGTTCAAAAATCACCACCAAAATCCTATGTCCAAGAGCTTACTGCCTTTATTTTCTTCTAGGAGTTTTGTGGTTTCATGGTTTAATCCAAGTCTTTAATCTATTCTGGATTAATTTTTGTGTATGATGTGAGATAATGATCCAGTTTCATTATTTTGCAGGTGGTTCCCCAACTTTCCCAGAATCATTTACTGAAGAGTATCCCTTCTCCACTGTAGATTCTTGGCTCCTTTATTATAAATTGACTACATATGCAGAACTTTATTTCTGGGCTCTATATTCTGCCCCATTGACCAATGTTTGTTTCTATGCCAATACCACACTTTTAAAGTTACTAGAACTTTGCAATATAAATATAGTTTGAAATCAGGGAATTGTGATGTCTCCAGCTTTGTTCTTTCTCAACCTTGCTTCAGCTATTCTGGGTCTTCTATAGTTCATATAAATATTAAGACTATTTATTGTATTTCTGTGAAAAGTGCCATTGGAATTTAGACAGATTACACTGACTCTGTAATATTGCTTTGATTAGTATTTAACAATATTAATTCTTCTAATCCATGAACATGAAATAGCTTTCCATTGTCTTTCTTACATCTTGTAGTTTTCAATTATTGGTCTTTCCCCTTGGTTAAATTTATCCATAGGGATTTCATTCTTTTTGATACAATTGTAGATGGAATGGTTTCCTTTTCAGATTAGCATATAGAATATGCAAGTTTTTTGCATATTAACTTTGTATCCTGCAACTTTACTGTGGTAGTTCTAACAGTTTTCTGGATAAAGTCTTTAACGTTTTATATATATATATATATATATCATCTTCAAGCAGTGACCATTTTACATTTTCCTCTCCGATTTGGATGTCTTTTAGTTCTTTTACTGGCCTAACTGCTCTGGCTAGAATTTCCAATACTGTGTTAAATAGAAGTGGCAAGAGTGAGCACACTTGCCTTGTGCCTGATCTTAATGGTGAAAAGATGAAAGTTGTGAACTTGTCCTACAGGACCTTTGTGATGCTGAGGTATGGTCTCTCTGTGCCCACTTTGTTGAGAGTTTTTACCACAAATGGATGTTGAATTCTTTTGAATATTTTTTCTGCACCTATTGATATAAAAATGTTTATATCCTTCATTTTGTTAATGTGGTATATCACACTGATTTGTGGATGTTGAATCATTCCTGAAATAAATTCCACTTGGTAATGATATATGATCCTTTTAATGTATTGTTGAATTTGATTTGCTAATGTTGAAGAGATTTGCATTTATGTTATTAGGAATACTGGCCTTTCTTGGGCCATTCTTGTCTGGTTTTTGTATCAAGGTAAAGCTGGCTTCATAAAATGAGTCTGGATGAGTTCACTCTAATTTTTGGAAGAGTTTGAAAAGGACTGGGATTAATTCTTCTCTTTGAAGGTTTGGTAGAATCCACCGATGAAACCATCTGGTCCTGGGTTTTTGCTGTTGGGAAGTTTTTGATGACTAGCAAGGAGACTGAATCCATCTGTTTGGATTTTTTATTTCATCATCAGCCTTAGTAGGCTGTAGGTTTCTAGGAATTTACTCGTTTCTTATAGGCTGTAAATTTGTTAGATATAATTGTTCATAGTAGTCTCTTACTATCCTCTGCCTTTCTATAGCATCCAGTGTAACATCTCTCTCATTTCTGATTTTATTTGAGTCCTTCTTCATGAGTCTAGCTAAAGGTCTGTCAATGACTTTTCTTTTTTTTTTAGTGTTTTTTATTTATTTTTGAGAGACAGTGCAAGCAGGGAAGGGTCAGAGAGAGAGGGAAATACAGAATCTGAAGCAGGCTCCAGGCTCTGATCTAGCTGTCAGCACAGAGCCCGATGCAGGGCTTGAACCCAAGAACCATGAGATCATGACCTGAGCCAAAGCCAGATGCTTAACTGACTGAACCACCTAGGCACCCCTACCAATTGCTTTTCAAAGAACCACCTCTTAGTGTCATTGATTCATTGTCTTCTTAGGCACAATTTCACTTATTTCTGCTCTAATCTTTGTTATTTCCTTCTATTTACTAACTTTGGGTTTCATTTGTTCATTTTCTAGTTCCTTGAAGTGTAAAGTTAGGTTGAGAATGGTTTCTTGAGGCAGGCATTGACCTCTGTGAACTTCCCTCTTAATCCGCATAAATGTAGAACTATGCAGTACTATTAAATACATTTCTCTGCCCATCTAATTACATGCTTACATGATTTGTTATTGCTATTAAGTTATCAATTATGAATACTATCAGAGATTTTATATATCATTACTTTATACCCACACAATCCTATGAAGTAGGTGCTAATATTCCCTTTAGAGAGAAGGATCAGAGAAGCTTACTGACTTGTCAAAGATCATCTGTCCAAATAAATAAATGGTTGGTCTAGGACTGAAAGCAGGCACGTGTATTTCTAAAGCCCATGCTCCTATACATCACTGCCTCCCCCAAATCATGGAATCCTTCCTACTTACCCTTGTCTGAATCTACACCACACTGTCCTACTCTAACCTACTTGGACTTCTAGCCAAAACTGAAAGGATAACAAGCACTCACTTTAGCATATATACTAAAATTGGAACCCTATAGAAAAAAATTAACACAGTCCCTGCACAAGAATGACCTACAAACTCTTGGAATGTTTTTTCCCCTGCTTATCTTGGCAAAAACAAACACTGAAAGGGTGAGCCAGAAATTAATGAAAATGATTACTTATAAGGTGTGGGAGAAATGAGTAATGGGATAGAGGGCTAGGGGAAAGTGACAGAGCTCTGAATGCCTTTTAATATAGTTTTAACTTTTGAATCATGTTAGAACATGATGGGGAGAAAACTCAATTCAAAGAGAAGTGGATTCAATAGTATTTCAAATGACTAACAATCACCTAACGGGGAAAGGGGCAAGAAAGAACCCATTCCAAGTAACCCAGATAGAATACTCTGTATGTGTGTGTACATGAACACTAATCTTGAACTCTTAATAGGTGTTTCACACTATGGATATAGCAATCCTGAAAGTATTTTGCATATATTGTAGGACTAAGCAAATGAGTAAATATTTTAATTATTTTTAAAAGTATTTTAATAGGGGTGCCTGGGCAGCTCAGTTGAATATCCAACTCTTTGCTTCAGCTCAGATCATGATCTCCTGGTTTGTGGGTTTGTGCTCCATATCAGGCTCTACAATGACAGTGCAGAACCTGCTTGGGATAATCTCTCTCCTGTTCTCTCTGCCCCTTCCCCATGCATGCTCTCTCTCAAACTTTTATTTTATTTTATATATTTTTTACATTTATTTATTTTTGAGAGACAGAGCTAAAGCGGAGGAGGGGCAGAGAGAGGAGACGACACAGAATCTGAAGCAGGCTCTAGGCTCTGAGCAAACATTCAGCACAGAGCCCGATGTGGGGCTCAAACCCACCAACTGTGAGATCCTGACCTGAGCCAAAGTCGGATGCTTAACCGACCAAGCCACCCAGGGGCCCCTCAAACTTTTTTTAAAAAAGTATTTTAATGGGGAAGCCAAGGAAGAACCCTATGGGGCAAAATTAAAATTGGAGGAATAATTTTGAGTCCATTACTTCTAAAATACGTTTTCTAACTCCATCTCTGAAAAGACCTAGAAACAATGACACTCCAGTGACAATGAAGGTGTACAACTAGCACCCAGATCTTGATTTTGAAATATCAATCCTCACTAAAAACAAAAGCATAGCACCATGAAGAAATGGTTGGTTCCAGGCCTGGGAAAAGATCAAAGATGAACCTAGAATATTGTGTTGTGTCAGAAGAGAACTGCTTAATAAATGATCAGAGTCATGTCAAAGGATACAGAAGCCAACTGAAAGGTTCCTGCAGACCAAATCTCAGATAACCTGAGCAAAGGCAACAGTTGTGAATCATAAACCATTAAGTGAGAAATCATGCTTCCATGCTTATAAACGAACAAAAAAACTGTGCCACTTTTTTTACAACAGAATGTTTTCAATATATAAGAAATGATGGAATTTTTAAATTTTGCCATTTTTTTTAATTTTTTAAATGTTTTATTTATTTTTGAGAGAGAAAGAGGGTGAGCAGAGGAGGGTCAGAGAGAGAGGAAGACACAGAATTCGAAGACAGGCTCCAGACCCTGAGCTAGCTGTCAGCACAGAGCCTGACACGGGGTTTGAACCCACGAACCGTGAGATCATGACCTGAGCTGAAGTGGGAAGCTCAACCAACTGAACCACCCAAGGCACCCAAAAGTTCACCATTTTGAGACCATTATAGTAAAATCAACTCGGGCAAAATTAGTCAACAGATATTAAACCTGTGAGGTGCAAGTAGGAAAATGATACTTTTAAAATCTCAAAGTTTCTCTCTACAAGTATTAATAACAAAGGAAAATGTAACATTGCAATGAAGACTGGCAGACACTAAAACTTAGATAAGTGATAAACATCATAAGCAAGCTAACAAAATGCATCTTCCCATGCAGCACACCAGAGGGACACACCTTTGATCTAATTTTTCTACCAAAAATACATAATCCATTTCTCACACTGAGAAACATGAAAGAAGCCTGAATTGAGGGACATTCTATGAAAAGCTGAGGGATTATTCTAAAAACAACTAAAAGAACAGGACGACTAAATAAAATTCATGACTCTGGATTACACCTATAAAGAAAAAAAAATACTACAGAGGCTATTAGGCAACTGATAGAAATACAATATAAACATTAGTTTAAAATTATTTTATCAATATTAGATTTTCTGAATTTCACAATTGTACTGTAGTTGTACAGAGAAAATCCCTGTGCTTAGTAACTACATTCTGAAATACTCAGGGCTAAATGGGTATATATACAATCTGCTTTTTCAAATGGTTCTGAAAAATTATATCTATTTGTATATATGTATACATGCGTGTATTAGACCAGAACAGCAAATGTGACAAATGTTAAAAATTGGGAGAAATGGGTAGAGGGTATTATGAAAGTCTTCTGTATGATTACAATCTTTCATTAAATTTAAAATTACCCACACCCCAGTTTTTCAAAAGTCATATTGATCGTATTCATTTCTAAGTTGAATTATATGTCAGCAGTTTGGCACATGCTCCACTTTCTCTCTGCCATCCCGTTCTGTTTCCACAGGCCTGGTGACTAGCACTGAAGGCAGGCACATGTTCAAGGAGACATTAAAAAAAGAAAAAAAGAGAAAAAAAACCCCACAAACTCTGAACATCAGAGGTTAAGATCTAAACACTCCACGTATGTTTGCAAAACTTCTAAGCCCTTCTTGCTGACATTAGAAAGGATTGCTGCATATGCCTCATGTCCTGAGCTTCCCCCAGATAATCTCACATGACTTTCCCAACTCACGATTTTCCATTTGATCACCCCCTCAACCTTCAGCAGTCATATCTTTTGCAGAGCTAAAAATAGCCATTCTATCAAGTGGGAAGTTAAATAAAGTACTATTTGCAGTTAAGAAGACTGCTTCCCTAAAACTTGTTTAAAATGACAATGCATCAGCAAAGAAAAGATCTGGACAAAATAAAAACCCAAAACATGCTCTATTGCATGAAGTTTATAACTAATTCTTAGTAAAGTGGCTAGGAATGCCAACTCTGGAGTCAGATCTCTTAAATTCAAATCCTGAATTTTTCTGCTACATAACTTTTAAAGCAACCTACTATACCTCTCTTATCCGGTTTCTACATCTGTAAAACAGCAGTTGGTAACAGTACCTACCCACAGGTAAATCTCCCAGACATCATGTTCAACAAAAGAATCCAGAAACAAGAGGATATAACATGGGCATCTACTTGCAGAAGGTTCAAGAACAAGCAAAACTATGGTGATAGAGGTCAGAATAATGGCTACATTTGTGGGGGAAGCATATTGCCTGGGAAGCAGTACAAGAGAGACTTCTGGGTGGTGGAAATGAAGTTTCCCTTGCTCTGGATGGTGGTTACACAGGTATGAGTACATTAAGCTGAACATTAAAAATCTGTTATACCTTGGGGTGCCTGGGTGGCTCAGTCAGTTAGGTGCCAGACTCTTGATTTCAGCTTGGGACATGATCTCATAAGTTGTGAATTCGAGCCCCACGATGGGTTCCCTCCTGACCTGCACAGTCAGCCTGCTTGGGATGCTCTCTCTCCCTCTGCCCTTCCCCTGCTTATGCGGGTGTGCACTTTTCCTCTCTCAAAATAAACTTTTTTAAAAAATGCGTTATACCTCAACAAGAAAAAACACAGTACCAATGGAGTGATTGAGGATTAAATGAGAAAATGTCTGTTGAGTGCCTAGTACATAAGCATTCAACCAAAGTCAGTTGTGAAACAACTGCCTAATAGAACTGTTAGAGAGGGAGGTCTACTTTTCTCCCCCCGACCCCGCACCTCAGTTCCTAGTTTTTCACACTATCTCAAACTTCCTTCTCTTGCCTTTACAGCTCTATATTGCTCTATTTGTATTTATTCTTTTTTTTTTAACATTTATTCATTTTTGAGTTAGAGATAGAGTGTGACTGGGGGAGGGGCAGAGAAAGAGGGAGACACAGAATCCGAAGCAGGCTCCAGGCTCTGAGCTGTCAGCACAGAGCCTGACGTGGTGCTCGAACCCATGAGCAGTGAGATCATGACCTAAACCGAAGTCAGACGCTTAATGGACTGAGCCACCCCAGGCGCCCCTATTTGTATTTAAATAAAGGAATTCTATAGTTTAGAAAAGTTAAGAATTTTTTTAAGTTTATTTATTGAGAGAGAGACAGAGAGTGAGAGAGAGAGAGAGTGGGCACAAATGTGAAAGGAACAGGGAGAGAGAGAGAAAAAGAAAGAATCCCAAAGAGGCCCCACAATGTCAGTATACAGCCCAACGCGGGGCTTGAACTCCCAAACCAGGAGATCATGACCTGAGCCAAAGTCAGAAGTCAGATACTTAACTGACTGAGCCACCCTGGAGTCCCTGAAGAATATTTAAGAAGAAGATGTCAAAAATATTTTGGAGTGCCTAGCTGGCTCAGTCATCAGATCACGCAAATCAGTCTCTGGTTCGTGAGTTCCAGCCATATTGGGCATATAGATTACTTAAAATATATATGTATACACACACACACACACACACACACACACACACACACACGGACACCTGGGTGGCTCACTAGGTTGCGCATCCAACACTTGATGTAGCTCAGATCTCTGGTCTTGAGTTCAAGCCCTGCAGAGGACTCCACATTGGGCATGAAGCCTACTTTAAAAAAAAATTGGGGAGTGCCTGGGTGGCTCAGTTGGTTGAGCGTCTGACTCTCAATTTCAGCTCAGGTCATGATCTCACGGTTCATGGAATCTAACCCCATGTCAGACTGCACTGGCAATGTGGAGCCTGCTTGGGATGGGATTCTCCCTCTCTCTGCCCTACCAATACTTACTTGAACGGGCTCACTCAAAATATAGATGAAATAAAATCTTTTAAATTTATATATAGTGTTTATATATATATATATATATATATATATATATATATATATATAATGTTTGGAAATAACCCTTAAAAAAGTGGATATCAACATGGAAGAACTCCTATGGATAATGAGTGGGCACTAAGGCCTGGCTTTCCTTTTTAAGAAGTTCTAAATTCTAAAGGAAGTTTAAACTGAAGGGAAGAAATTCAAATAAAGGGTAAACAAAAAAATGAAGTCTTCAAAACATGTTTTAAATCAAACTTTACCAATCGATACCTGTTGAGCCAGATCTCACTGTTAAGATAATTTCTTTGACCTCACAGATTTTCTTAAATATTACCCTCAGTTAGTTATTTTTTAAGACTTACCTTTATAAAAGCATAACCAGTACCATTATCTGTAATGGTGAGACCAAGTGAATCCTCAGATTTATGTACATTTACTTCTTTTTTGATCCCTTTTACATGGGCAAATATGAAATCTTCAAGACCTATTTGTGATCCTAAAAGTCTTTCCATATCAACTTTAGGTGTGTTTAAAGTGCAATATAAGATCTGTAAGAAAGAAAGAAATTGGTCAGTTTGGTTTCCATCAGGAAAACATTCTGGTTATTAGGGTATTTGAATAAAATAGTCAATTTACGATAACAGAAGAAGTTACATCATTAACATTGGATAATATATATTGAGTATTTCCTACAGGCAAGGCTCTATATTAAACAATTTACAGTCACGAACTTATTAGATCCTCACAATGACTTTACAAATGCATTATCACCACCAAATTACAGATGAGGAATTTGAGGTTTAGTGAAAGAAATTGGCCTAAGATCACAAAGCCAGTATTTGTCAAGAGCAAGATTCTGAGTTTAGATCTTACCAACTTCGAAGTGATTTAAATACCTACATTACCTACCATTTACAATGCTAAAACCAAAAGTTGTGTTCCCTAAGGCAAGGCCATGACATGTATGCCACAATAAAATTACAGGCAAGTCTATTTATCTTGCATTATAATGCTTGAGAAAAATAATGAATGAGAAATAAAATAAAGGGGTCTAAAACATACCTTTCAGACTCACTAATCCAATCCCTTAATCTTCTTGAGTATGTATGTACAACAGAGAAACATTTGAATATAGCAGTTTTATTCCAAAATGGCTAAGTCCTCACTTTCAACCCCGACCCTGGATCCCTAGGTTTCACACCATTCCTGATTCCCCCTGGAACGTAAGCCTTCTCACATCCATCAGCCTCATGAAGTTCAGGAATGGTGCAACTACTACTTATTACATGGCTCTTTCAGCCATATCAGAATGTGTCTGAACTGGAAGCATTCTCTCTGTTCTACAACTAACAGGTCCAGCATAGTCAGCCAAATTCTGACCAAATCTCAGAAGTATAGGAAAGGAGCTACTGAGAAGGACAAGAAGCAACTGAGTATAAAAGAACCGAGGCTTATGAAGAAACAATGGATGTCCCACCCTTTCCGCTTTTCATCTGTGGGGAGTTGCGCTAACTGTGACCTTTGACTTAACCCTTTGTGTTCCTGGGCAGGGAAGAATATATTTAGCTTTATAATTAGTAAGTTTTTGTGAAATATTCTAGTGTAAGAATTGTATTATTCATAGGGGAAAAGGAAGTCCTTTAAGAAAGGTTATTCTAACTGTGAAATCATGGTATACTTAGTCCACTGATAAAACTAATAGTGTGGGTAGAGGGACAAGGTAACATGCGCGGTGAACAGTTTTTCTGATTTCCTTTCTCAAAATGATGGGCGGTAGAGAAGCAGTTTTGTTATGTATTGTTTTCAACAGTGAACCTGCTAATGGGGTTCATAGTGGATCCCAGCACCATTAATATAAAAGCAACTTACCAGTTAGAAAATAAAACACTAAAACAGAATGACAATGTACCAGGGAGGAGAAAAGCCCCAAAAAGGAAATCCCACACACAGTGAACTTCTAGTTACTAAGCTGCTTCCTTTCTTTCAATTTTTCACATTTCACTGCAAAGCAAGTATTAGATTTCCTGTAGGTATGACCCTTTTTCATGGTGCTTCCTCCCCTACAGAACAATGCTGCATCCCAGGCAACCAAGAGCTTGCAGGCAAGGCATCGTTTTCTTTTTCCTGGAAGGAGTGGAGACAGCTACATCCTTCACAGAACAGAGCTCCACAAGAAGTTGTGTTGAAAATCTGCATGAATGTAATGGTCACTGAGGCACAGAGTGCAAGCCCACTGCCACAGCAAGTAACTAATGCTCCCTGACGTGAGGTCAGTTCTCCACGGGAGAACAAAAACCTAACACTCATGTGATCTCAATGCACAACCTCAGCAAGTAGATCTGTAAGTTCATGATAAAGGGCTAGAAATTCAAACCCATCCTCACTGAAAAATAAGTGAGACGCCACTTTCTAAATGCCGTCAAGTTCTTGTTTATTCATTCACCCATCAATTATCTACTAACCATCTGCTTTTGGCCAGGATCTGTACTGCACACTGGGTATGTACAAAGACGGACAGTCCCTATACAACAAGGTAATCCCAGGCTCATACACTCCACTAAGGTAGAGTAAGGCAACATGAGTCAACCGGAATAAGATCAAAAGCCATGAATATTTAAACCAAAAGGGACCTCAAATACCGATCTCGAGTTGTCCTACTTTCATTCATCTATTTTATTTCCTTCATTCCAAAATCTAAACTACCTGCCCTTGGAGAAGGGAGAGCCTCTGGATCCAGCCTTCCCTAAAGACGGTCAGTAGTAGACACTGAAGTCACCCACTCTTTTCCCTCCTAACACAACACTCAGGTATCAAGAAGCTATACTTCTTATGTGCTTTGGTGGAAAATGGCTCACATCCTGTTCTAGACATAAGATTTAAATTAGTCCATGTGGTACTTAGGAGTAGGCATGTGGTACAGTCCTGGCCAACAAGACATGAAAAGAAGATGTCCAAGAATCTTTAGGGAAAAAATTTTTTTTCACTTTTAAGAAACATACAGTAAAAGACAATCCTTTCCTTGCCTGGATGCTGCCTTATCTGTAGATGGTCTGGGAACTTCCACAGCCATCTTACTACAGAGAAATAAACCAGTGCCAAGAAAGGCAAAGCAAAGAGATGGAGTAAACCTAGGTCCCCGACATTGGGGAGTTGCTCTGTTCACCAACTCAGGAACTCACTCTACCCCTTTTGCATAATTATTTTACCCAATTTTAACAAGTGGTTTTATATGGCTTGCGGTTGAAAACATCCTATCTGATACACAGTCCTATCCCCAAATATTTAGTTACACAAACCAATAATTTCACAAACCCATTTTAGATTCGATTATTGTTTTCAACTAAAAAGATGCCAGATATAAAAATACAAGATATAGTAATAATAATTCCTCAGTTTATTTTTTTTTAATTTTTTATGTTTTTTATTTATTTCTGAGAGACAGAGAGAGACAGCACAAGCAGGGGAGGGTCAGAGAGAGAGGGAGACACAGAATCTGAAGCAGCTCCAGGCTCTGAGCTAGCTGTCAGCACAGAGCCCGACGTGGGGCTTGAACCCACAAACAGTGAGATCATGACCTGAGCCCAAGCTGGATGCTTAACCGACTGAGCCACCCAGGCGCCCCATAATTCTTCAGTTTAAAAGTTCTTTCTAGGGGTGCCTGGGTGGCTCAGTCAGTTGAGCGTCCAACTTTTGATTTCTGCTCAGGTTGCAACCCTGGGGTCGTGAGATCAAGCTCTGTGTAGGGCTCTGCATTGAGCATGGAACCTGCTTGGGATTCTCTTTCCCTCTGTTCTTCCCCTTCTTACTCTCTCTAAAATACAAAAAAAAATTTTTTTAATAATAAAAGTTCTTTCTACCTTCTATCTCAATTTATCCTTACATTCAATGACGTAGCTGGTGAATTATGTTTCTTTTAATAAACTGAGATACTATGCATCCTTATCCTAATTCCACATCCTATCTCTTCTATCAAAAATTTCAGGCACAGGACGCCTGGGTGGCTCAGTTAGTTGAGGGTCCAACTCTTCAGCTCAGGTCATGATCTCACAGCTAGTTGGTGGGATCAAGGCATGTGTTGGGCTGTGTGCTGATAGCATAGCGCCTGCTTGGAATTCTCTCTCCCCCTCTCTTTGCCCCCTCCCTGCTTTACTCATGCTCTCTCTTGTTCTCTCAGTAAATAAGCAAACATTTAAAAGGAAAAAATCTCAGGCACAGAAAAAGTGGCTCTCCCTTACTTCCAATATCAGCAAAATAAATCTCCAAGAGGAACTATTTCATCCTTAAAATGGTTGTTAGAAAAGAAAAGAAAAACAAAGAACAGATTAAGAGGTAAGAGACTTGGGGTGCTGGCATACAACTCTTAATCTATGTCCTGAGTTCAAGCCTCACACTAGGTATAGGGATTATTCTTAAAAACAAGCTTATGGGGTTCCTGGTTGGCTCAGTCAGTTGAGCATCCAACTTCAGCTCAGGTCGTGATCCCTCAGTTTGTGGGTTCAAGCACTGAGTCAGGCTCTGTTGACAGCTCAGGGCCTGGAGCCTACTTCTGATTCTGTGCCTCCTTCTCTCTCTGCTTTCCCCTTGCCCTTCCCCCTCCCCTGCTCTGCCCCTCTCCCCTGCCCTCCCCTCACATGGCCTCTTAGAAATAAACATTTTTTAAAAAATTTTTAAATAAGCTTTAAAAAAAAAAAATAGGAGACTTGAATCTAGTCCCAATTCTGTACTCTCAGTGAGCTCAGTCAAATCGTCTGACCTCCCTAGTCCTTGCGCACATCATGGCATTAGTAAAGCTGGTCTACTCACGCACTTGTTACAAAAACTCTGAGAGACTACATATATATAAATTACTTCTTAAACTAAAAAGTTCCTTATAGAGGTTATTATTCCTGAAATATAAGTGTTTCTTGAACAGTAATGTTTACACCTATGCTTGAAAGCTGCTTAAGTTGTAGGAGTTTTCCTGAAGAGATCAGATTTTGCTCCATTTTAAGGTCATCAACAGGATGGATTCCTTTTCTCCCATAAATTACATTATCTTAAACTTTGTTGTTAAAGAATAACTCATGGAGGGGTGCCTGGGTGGCTCAGTCAGTCAAGCATCGGACCTTGGCCAGGTCATGATCTCACCCTTGTGATTCATAAGTTCAAGCCCCACATTGGGTTCTGTGCTGACAGCTCAGAGCCTGGATCCTGCTTCGGATTCTGGGTCTGTCTGTCTGTCTGTCTGTCTCTCTCTCTCTCTCTCTCTCTCTGACCCTCCACCCACTCATGCTGTCTGTCTCTCTCTCTCAAAAATAAATATTACAAAAATAAATAGTAAAAGAGGGGCACCAGGGTAGCTTAGTTGTTTAAGTGTCCAACTTCGGCTCAGGTCATGATCTCACAGTTCACGGGTTTGAGTCTGCAGTGAGCTCTGTGATGACAGCATGGAGCCTGAAGCCTGCTTCAGATTCTGTTCCTCCCTCTCTCTCTCTGCCCTTCCCTCGCTTGCATGCTCTCCCTCAAAAGTAAACATTTTAAAAATAATAACTCATGGACAGTATTCTTACCCTGCACTGTATTTAAATTGCTATCTTCTGGTTATCAGGTGGTTATGATTATTCACCCTTAAAACTCAATATGGCCAAGGTAAGTCTGAACGACTATATAGTTGCTAATATAGATTAATATTACCTTTTCTCTCCATTAGATACTTTATAATGTACCTTGTGAATAAGGTTAAAAAACAGTTTTGTCATTGGTGTTTCAAAAGATATTCTGGCCTGCAAACAGTTTGCAAATCTCTCCAAAAACACATCAAGTGCATTTTTTTTAAATCCAGGAAGTCCATTTCCAACTTTCTTTTGTTTAATGCTTTCCTTAAACAGGAACTGAGTTAGTCAAAGATTCCACATGTTCCAAAGATCTCTGGAAGAAATTACAGGCTTGTGTAGCTGGCATTAGATTATTTGTTAATGTGATCTTAAATATAAGCAACTGGAATCATTACCTCTTGAGGTTTTCTAAAGTAGCAGCATCTACTTTCCTACATCTCAATCTACCAAGAATCTAACTTTCTACAGATTTTCTAGAAATATCCATGTTATTACAGAAAATAAAAGTACATAATGACAAATCTAGTAAGCAAACCACATTTTTTTTTTAATTTCTTTAAGTAATCTCTACCCTGAAAATGGAGCTTGGACTCATAACTCTGAGATCAAGATTTGCATGCTCTACTAACTGGACCAAGCCAGGCACCCCAACTAAACCACACTTTCATCAGGAGTTAATACTTTATCTTTTCACATAAGAACACTGCTTGGATTGTTTCCTTTGTTAATGACTATGGGCTGTCCTCAGCATCTAAGTCTCAAAGACAAAGTTTTCCTCAAAAAGAGAAAAGATTGTTTGTTTTAACTCCATCTGATTAACTGCCCTTAAAATAGCAGGAATTAGGGCCACCTGGGTAGCTCAGTAGGTTAGGTATCTGACTTTAGCTCAAGTCATGATCTTGACGTTCGTGAATTTAGGTCCCACTTTGAGCTCTGTGATGACAGTTCAGAGCCTGAGCCTGCTTCAGATTTTTTGTCTCCCTCTCTCTTTGCTTCTCCCCTGCTCATACTATTTCTGTCTCTCAAAAACAAACATTTAAAAAAAATGTTTGTATATAGCAGGAATTAAAAACAACCTGAGGGATGCCTTGGTGGGTCACTCTGTTAAGCATCCAATTCTTGATTTCAGCTCCGGTCATGATCTCAGTTTGTGGGATCAAGCCTTGCATCAGGCTCAGTGCTGAAGGTGCAGAGCCTGTTTGGGATTCCCTCTCCCTACACCTATCTCTCTCTCTCTCTCTCTCTCTCTCTCTCTCTCTCTCTGCCCCTCCCCTGATTGCATGCTCTCTCTTGCTATCAAAAATAAATAAAACATTAAAAAATATATAGAGGTGCCTGGGTGGCTCAGTCAGTTAAGCACCTGACTCTTGGTTTTGGCTCAGGTCATAATCTCATGGTTTGGGAGATCAAGACCCACTGCAGGCTCCACCAGTGCAGAGACTGCCTGGGATTCTCTCTCCCTCTCCCCCACTCACACACACACTTTCTAAATACTTACATATACACATACATACAACCTGAAACTAAGAACAAAATAATTACAGGAGGTGGGGGGTGAGGAGGAGCAGAGAAGACAGATTACCCACTTACTTTGAGTGCTTGAATAGAAGGGAGTAGCTTTAGCCAAGCCAGTGACAATATTCTTATTCAAAACTCGTCCACAAAGCTCTCAGGGTCTTATTGTACATGGTTCCCCCAAAATACGTCATGTGATACATTTATCAAGTAACTTCTAAAACTCAAATAATTCTCCAATTACGGACATGAACTGGGGCACCTGTTCATCCCTCTTAGCCATACACAGTTTGAATACTGGCTCCCACTTCTAGTAAAATCATGGCAAACTGAAGGAACTGAGAAGATAGGTCTCAAAGAATAGAAAAATAAAATCAAAGTAAAGGTCCAAGAAACATTATGTGTAGCAGGTACTTTCACATATTACCTCCATTAATCCCTACAGCAATTCTAAGTGAGAGATATTACCTTCCCCCTCTTAAACTAAAAAATAAAGGCTAGAAATGGCACTACTTGCAACAATTTATGGACAGATCTAGGGGCATTATACTCTACTAAGACAAATCTGACTAAGAAAGACAAATACTGTATGATCTCACATATAGGTGAAATCTAAAAACAAACAAACAAACCTCAGATACAGAACAGATCGGTGCTTACCAGGTGCAGGCTGGGCAGAATACGTGAAGGTGGCCAAAAGGTAAAAACTCCCAGTTATAAAACAAATAAATCCTAGGAATGTGATGTACGGCATAGCATCTGTAGTTAATACTATATTGTAGATTTTAAAGTTGCTAAGAGATCATAAAAGTTCTCATCAGAAGAAATTATAACTATTTGTGTTGATGGATATTAACTAGATATCGTGGTGGTCATTTTGTTATATATACACAAATACTGAAACCTTATAATTTACATATAATATTTCAGGTATATATCTCTAAAAAATAAAGGAAAGGCTTAGAGAGATAAAATGTGTTATTTAGGGTCACATCAGTAGTATCTGGTGCACAGGAGATTCCAACTCTGGATATCCAACTCCCAAGTTCTTTTCCCTGCAGCATTACCTCTCTTGACATCTAATGCCTGCACAGAGAGACACCTAAGTTACTGACCACTTCCTAAGGCATTAGCTCCACTAATCCTTGTGAGTCAGGTCCTGCAGCCAGGCATAACTATGCCCAGGACAAGGAGATAACCAGCTCAGACTCACATAGCTAATGAATGACAATCAAAATGGGAATTCAAACTTCTAGGCTTTTTCTAACCCATGATACTATAATTGTGTTGTAACCAAACTCGGCTTTGAATTTTTTTTTATGTTCATTTATTTTGAGAGAGAACATGTGCATGTGCAAACAGGGGAGAGGGGCAGAGGGAAAGAGAGAGAATCCCAAGCAGGCTCCACACCCAGCACAGTTGGACATGGGGCTCAATCCCATGACATCACAAGTTCACGACCTGAGCCAAAATCAAAAGTCAGACATTCAACCAACTGAGACACCCTGGTGCCCCTCAGCTTTGAATTTAAAATGCAGGCAAAAACTATACGTTTTTTGCTCTCTATATAGCCAAATACTGTTTATCTACTAAACCACCACTTCCTAAAAGGAGTTAGAAATCTGCAAAAAGGAGCTATTTGTAATTGATTTCAAAAAAAAGCAAACATATTATGATTAGTAAATATCAAAATATTAACACATTGATTTACTATAATTTTTAAGTTTATTTTGAGAGAGAGAGAGAGAAGGAGGGAGGAGCAGAGAGAGAATCCCAAGCAGGCTCCACCACAAAGCCAAATGCAGGGCTTGAACCCACCTTCCATGAGATCAGATCCTGAGCCAAAATCAAGAGTCAGACGCTTAACTGAGCCATCTAGGTGCCCTAAATTTACTGTAATTTTAAAATCATTTCTTCCAATTAAGTAATTTTAAAACTAACTAGTTGTATTTCTTTGTATTATAAACAGCCATTTGAAATCTCAAGCCTGTTATTTCCCCAGTATAATACACTAAATTTCTAAGATATGTTTCTAAAATATACATAATGCCTTTTCCTTCACCTTGTCAATGACTACAGTCATCTAGAAACAAGCTTCACAGTTTGCAAAAGATAAAATTGGCAACAAGACAGATATTTAGAAACCTGATACTGTATGCTCTATTTAGACCTTCATGAGGATATTGTACAAAGCCCTGCCTCGAACTGTGTAGAACTTTCTATAAATGATTCACTTCTAAATTAGCTGCCCTGGGTCAGCAGTGGCAAGTCTTAAATAAAAGGTGAATCATCCTTTGTACTCTTCCTTCTTTGGTACAACCACTTTTTTAGCGAGCAAAATAATAGGACAAAAATAATTTTATCCAAAAAAAGGAAAGAAAAGCAGATTTATAGTTGTTAATCTACCAAATGACTTCCCAAAGTGACCAAAAGAACATTTTCTTTTGCTAATGAAAGCTAACCAACGCAACTATGTATCCAAGAAAGAAACTGTATCCATATCCAACTATGTATCCAAAGCAATTCTTGAAAGATAAGGTTAAAAGGAAAGGGATAGGTTTTAATCTTGCCTTTGTAGACATTAGAGAAACACTAAACCAAGTAAGATAAATAAATCAAATGTGTATGGCTATATATATACATATCATCCTCTTCCACAATATTCTTCCAGTCAGAACTTTATCCAAGTCTAATAATGCTGCAAGGTTATGTGCCAAATTTAAAGACATCATAAATCACTGCTATTCCCCTGGTCAGGTGCTGTCTCAAATTTTCCAGCTTTCTAAACCTACTTATCTTTTTAAAAGATTCCTCATATTTGACACTTGAAGTGGAAAAGAACATAAAAAGGCAAAGACACTATAACAAGAAGATATTTTGCAAATCTGAGAATAGTAGAGTGGTTTGTTAAGTATTATAAATTATAATTAAAAGATTTAGGATTAAACTTTCCAGTTTACCAAATAATTTATCTAAATTTGTTAAGTATGGCCATCATATCCCCCAAAAGGTCCCAAAATCAAAATTTTTAAATATGTTTGCCGCACAGTGCTCCTGTTAGCCCAGGCAGCAGACTTACAACCCTCACAATGAAATGTCTGTAAGCATGTAGTATTTAAAAACCATCCAAATGGTGGACACATGAAAAGACATTAGGTAAAGGTACAAGGTGACAGGGTGAGAGGTGACGAAGGTAAATGTACTACAGTGTTCCCTAGATGGAAGAATTGGGGGAAGACAAACCAACTGACCTTTGATACTTAAATTGCTCATTAGCAAGTTTGAGAAGCATGGGGTGGAGGGGACACCTATAGATAGGATTAGTGTGACAAAAGCCCTGAATCTGGAGCATATGTTAAGATTTTTCTAGACTCAAGTTGCTCAGTTCTGAACCATCTCCCACCTCAGGGATAGAGAACCCCAAGAACCGAGACTGGATGAGGTAGAAAGGAGCTGCCAAGAAGAGAATTATGTCACAGACTCAGACACACTTAGGCACAGCCCTGGCTGGAAGACTCTGCCCTTTGCTCAGAGTCGTTTATTACTAGCTCCTGCTCCCTGTTCTAAGCAGCTTCTTCCCACCCTCTGCTTGCCAACATTACTGGCATTCCTGACTATAAAACTCCTGGGGCAGGAGCAGGCAGAACAGTTAAAGAGGGGAGAAGAACCCAGCAATGTCAGGAGGCTTCCCGAAGAAGTTGGCAGGCTACCACAGGGTTCCACCTTCAACTCCCAGAAATGTGTCACCAAGCAGGAGCCAGGACGAGGAGTACCAGTGACTCCTGGCTCCAGGCTTGGTGCTGACACTGCACCCTCACTATCTGCTTCTATTTTTATAACCATGCTATCCTCTTCCCAACCCCTTCCCTAATGCCTAATTTCACAAACCGGTAATGCCCAGGAAACTGTCTTATATAGTTAGTGTTTCATTAGCAAATATATGAAGCTTTCCCATATTTTTCTTCTTTCTCCTCTTCTAGTAGGCAATTTGGTTATAATTAGGTGGATTCCAAGTCCCAGTTTACCACTCTAGTTCTGGAGTCTTTAAAAAAATAGAAGAGAGAGAGAGCAAGAGAGAGAGAAAGAGAGAGAGAGAGAGAGAGAGAGAGAGCGCACACACGCACATGAAAGGGGCAGAAGGACAATCTTAATTTTCGCACTGAATGTGGAGTCTCACACGTGGCTCAATATTACAACAAAAAGATCATGACGTGAACTGAAATCAAGAGTCTGATGCGGGGTGCTTGGGTGGATTAGTCGGTGGAGCATCTGACATTGGCTCAAGTCATGATCTTGCAGTTTGTGGGTTCAAGCCCTGTATCAGGATCTGTGCTGACAGCTCACAGTCTGGAGTCTGCTTCAGATTCTCCATCTCCCTCTCTCTGCCCCTCCCCTACTCAAACTCTGTCTCTCTTTCTCTCCAAAATAAATAAACATTAAAAAAAATGTTTAAGCCAGATACTTTTTGGGATGAGCACTGGGTGTTGTACATAAATGATGAATCTCAGGAATCTACCCCTGAAACCAAGAGCACACTGCATACACTCTATGTTAGCCATCTTGACAATAAATTAAAAAACAAAAGTCAGATGCTTAATCAATAAGATCCTAGGAGACTTAATGAGACTTAATATTCACCTACCCTATTCCCTAAATATACTTTTTAAAGTGTGTATAGGTAGATAATATTGTTAAATTTTTATTTCAGGATAGTCAACATGGTGTTACTTTGGGCCTGATAAGGCTAGGAACCACTCGTATACAGGAAAAGCCTGGACTTTGGACCCAGATAAACTTAGGGTCAAAGACATCCCTTCAGACTGAATGACTTGAATAATTTATTTTCACTCTGAGCTCCAGTGGCCTCACCTACAGATGGCAGTCCTTTCTAGGCCTTGGGTAGAAACCTGCCATTCAGATAGGATAGCATACGTTAAATGGTAAGGGTAGGTATTCAACAATTCCCTTCTTGGCTGAGCATCCAGCTCTAGGTTTCAGCACAGGTTATGATCTCACAGATCAGGAGTTTAAACCCTGTGTCTGGCTCTGCACTGACAGCCCAGAGCCTGCTTTTAATTTTTGTTCTCTCCCTCTCTCCACTCCTTCCCCACCCTATCCCCCCCACCAAATGAATAAACTTTAAGAATTCTCTTCTTAGTTCTCAAGATAGATTTCCCTTTCCCCACTCAACTTTACAGAAAGGCAGGAAAATTAAAGTAGGAAAGAGAAAGTACAAAAAATACAGAAGAAACAGGGATCATGACTATCACCTAATACCTAATCACACCCAGCACACACTGCTAGTATCAAATGTGAAAAGCTTCAAGAAGTTAAATTAAGATTCTGGTCCTGGAACACAAAGGAAATGATGCCAAGCACAGAATCCACTATTAATCCTAATGCACTATGTAGATATGTGAGTGGTTTCAAGAACGGACACAGAATTATCATTTCCTCAAACTTGTTACTGTTACATCCCTTTAAGGCCACATAAAGTTAACACTGCAATTTAAGAATCTGTTACTTTTACAGATGGAGATGATCTCCAGGATCATCCTGGACTTTAGCCATAAAAAAAAAAAAAGTGAGGGGTGCCTGGCTGGCTCAGTCTCAGTCAGTAGAACATACAACTCGATCTTGGGGTCAGGAGTGCAAGCCCCATGTTGGGCAGGGTTGACTTAATAAAATAATAGTTAAAAAAGAAAGAAAGAAAGAAAGAAAGAAAAGTTAAAACTATTCCTCTCCACACTCTTTGATTATCTTCAGGAAGATTTTTTAAGAATAAAAAATATACTTTCTGAAGGCTCGAGTTCTTGAGCTTCTGAACCAGTGATATGTTTTTTTTGTTTGTTTGCTTGTTTGTTTTAAGTAGGCTCCATACCCAGCATAGAGCCCAGGTGCGGCAGACTTGAGCAGAGATCAAGTCAGATGCTTAACCAACTGAGCCATCCAGGTGCCCTGATGGTCACAGATTTCTAACAACAAATAATGTATCACTGACAAGGTCAAAGGTACCTTCCTGCTTCTCACTTATCTATAGTAGCCACAACACCTCCCTGCTGTTAGTCATGCCCAGGCTTCAACTTCCTAGTCTGCACTTTAAGCACCAAAACCTGAGAATACTCAGCACACACATAACAGCAGGGCTGGGGTTTCTAAGATGAGTAAGGAAAGCCAAATTTTAGATCCCAATCCAGAGAAGCAATGACAGTCATCCACCCTCAGTTAGCCAACCTCTGTTGTCTTTTTCAGCAAGCATTTAGCCCAAAGGTATTTGTTAGTTACTTCTATCTTAAGTAGTTTCAAGAAATATCTTTTGTCACTTCAGGTGATGGACATTTCTAAGGAGGCACAGAGAAGCAAAGAAAGCACAGGAAACCTTTTCAGAAGGCAGAAGCTTCTTAGAAGTTATTTTAAATTGGCTCGTCACCATTAAAAACACAGCATCAGCTCTCCCAGCATGAGGGACACTCTGGCAGCCCTCTGGGACACTGCAAAAACCCAGTAACTGCCATGCACAGGCCCGAATCTCCTTAGGTATACACCCTTGCCTCTGCTACTACCAGCTGTACAGAACAGATATACAGTATGCTCAAAAGAAAAGTGAAAGGAGGAGAAGTGTATAGTCACAGATATGCACATATTTTCACACCTACTTAGAGACTTTCTGGAAGGATGGTCAAGAAAGTGGCCACAACAGATGCTTCTGGGGAAGACGACTAGGGAACCATGGTTCCTACTTTTTTCTTCTCATTTTTATTTTGTGCATATATTATTTTTCAACTAAATTAAAACCTGGTTTCTATGACATCATTTACTCTGTAGCTCCACTATGGACTTCTGCTACACAGACAATTTCTGCTAGTAGATTCAGTAGATGAATGAAACAAAATTAAGAGACCACTTTCCTTAACTTATGGATACCCTTAACTGAGAGCCAACAGGTGGATGGGAAGAGGGGGATTGGAGAGGCAGGATGGAAATACTAATACTAAGAGGAGGTCACAGAACCAGACACATTGGATTAGGAACAGACTGCATGGGTCAATTATAACTATCCTGCTCATATCCAGTTTTGAGACAACAAAAGAACATGTGTAGTATCACCATCCCCAATTTCCAAGCAATATGTTTGATGTGGAAAAGAAGAAAAATATACCCTAACTTCTAAAATGTTATTTCAAAAGTTTATATTACTGCACCTTATTTCATCATACATGCAATTATGTTTTCAAAAACAGAGTTCAAAACACTTCATTTTTAATTTATCTGATTGACAGGGAGCACTACTAGCACTTCTGTCTTAAGCTCTCTGTCCAGAACTTCTTTAATAAGAAGAAAATGATCTCTAAATGATCATTTTTATAAAAGAGCTACAAGTAAATCCAAAGAATTGTGAGATTACTTTTTATTTTTTTAATGTTTATTTTTGAGAGACAGACAGACAGGGTGCAAGTAGGGAAGGGGCAGAGAGAGAGGAGACACAGGATTGGAAGCAGGCTCCAGGCTCTGAGCTGTCAGCACAGAGCCCAACGTAGGGCTGGAACCCATGGACTGTGAGATCATGACCGGAGCCAAAGTCAGATGCTTAACTGACTGAGCCACCCAGGCACCCCTCTCAATGATCATTTAAATACACTAGCGTCTCTATAATTTCAAGGATTTCTACAGTCCATCCATTTACAAAGCAGAGAGAACTTTTGCTGTTTGTTTAGCATTTTAGAAATGTTAAAAAAAAAAAAAGTGTCTCTAGATTGAGGTCTTACTTGTTTCATTACTACAACTTTCCTTAGTAGCTATAGTTCTGCATTTGTGGAATCAAAATTACATGCTAGGTATACACCTGAGCAGTAAGCATACACATGACTCAATACTTCAGGGTTCTGCCATAACTTTCCCAATCAGATTCCATTTCACATTTCTTTGATCTCTGCCTACCATATCCTCATCAGCGTATCTTGTATGACTGGCAACATTCTTCATTTTCCACCATGTATTATCAGCATATGATACTTACCTTCATTTGCTTTGTTACCACTACATCTATACATTGTAAGCTCCATGAGACAGGCACTTAGTAACCTCTATATGTATTTTAATACCTTGTACATAAAGAGGACATTCATTTTTAACTGAGTCCCCAAAATCTGGAAAAGCATTCGGGCTGAAAAATACTTTGGATCTCCTCATTTAACCCAGTGGTTCCCAAACACCTATCAATAATAGATGATAAGCCAGGGATATAAAGGAAACATAAAATTCACAATATTGAGTCCCTGGCCCAAATCTACAGACATGGGGCCCAAGAACCCTAGTTCTTTTAAAGGGCTCCAGGTGATTCTGAGATGCAACTGGGTTTGGGAATCATTGGTCTCATCTACCCAGCCCATGTTACACATGAAGAAACTGAAGCCCAAGGGAATGGAAGAGCTTGCCCAAAGTTGAATAGCAAAGTAAACAGAAGAGCAAAAATCAACAGAGGACAATGATGAAATGGAAACTATCTGGCAGAGATCTTTGGAATGAAATAAAAGGTAAGCATCAACTAGATTATTACCATAGAAAATCTTTATCACTAGATACAGCAACTTATAAATAGCTTTTTAAAAAATATGTACTTTTTTTAGGGGCGCCTAGGTGGCTCAGTCGGTTAAGCATCCGGCTTCGGCTCAGGTCAGATCTCATGGTTCATGGGTTCAAGCCCCGCCGTCGGGCTCTGTGCTGACAGCTAGCTCAGAGCCTGGAGCCTGTATCAGATTCTGTGTCTCCCTCTCTCTCTGACCCTCCCCTGCTCCAGCTGTCTCTCTCTGTCTCTCAAAAATAAATTTAAAAAGCATTTAAAAAAATAAATAAATAAAATAAAAAATATGTACTTTTTTTAAATAATTATGTTTGTTTTGTTTTGTTTTTAAGTATGTACCTTGGAATATTGGCCTAAGGAGTACTAGGCAGGAAGAAAAAAGGGAAAGTTCCACAGTCAAATAAACATAAGGAGTGAGAAATATCAAGCTTTTTAAATGTTTAGTAGACCTTAGAGCCTTTAATATGTAATTAGAAGTCTACAAAATACATTCCCCAAACTTATTCAACAACTGAAGACCTTTTCTATAATATTATTTCAAGAGATTAGTATTCCTTGGAACACATTTTAGGAAAATTATAACTTAACCAGAAACTAGTTAAGTTTCTAATCTTTGAATTGAACTCCAGGAAGGGGCTAAATATTTCTCACCTTTGTGTTCCCAACATCAACTACAATACTGGACTCATAGTAAATAGATGTCCAATAGATGGACTCCTTCAGCAAAAATTTGGTTAAAAGTAATCGGGCACAGGTTTATTTGGTAGGTAAAGTTAAAATGTTGGATTACAATAAAGTCCCACTCAACTCCAGAATTATAAGACATTTGATAAATACCTAGCACTGATCTATATGTTTACATAAATTATTTCATTTACAGTTATCAGTCTTTTATGTGGCTCCTATCAACACCCTTTTACAGATGAGGAACTGAAACCAAGCAGCCAGTAACCTGCCCAAAGTCTCAAAGATAAGAAGTGACACTCCCAAACACTGAGCTTGGTCATTCGATGGTCATTCAATGACAGAGGGAAAGTTTAAGGATAGGCACAGAGGAATTAAGCATAACAACCTCACTGAGAGTTGTCCAAAAAAAGTATATACATGCTTATGTCTTCTTCCTGCCTAGCAAAGCTTCTAGATCCCTATTTCTTAAAATACAAGAAATATGGATGTAAAAAAGGAACTCTATTAGGAGTTCAGGACATTATATGGAAACCAACTTGACAATAAACTATTAAAAAAAAAAAGAGTTCAGAACAGACCAACAAATACTCAATGTACTCAGTCTGGCTGGTGTTGGTCACAGACTCAAGTATCCATCTCCCTGGGTGGCTCAGTTGGTTAAGCGACCAACTTGTGGTTTAAGCTCAGGTCATGATCTCACTGTTCAGGAGTTCAAGCCCCATGTTGGGTTTTGCAGCTGTTGGCATGGAGCCTGCTTGGGATTCTCTCCTCTCCCCCCCATCCCCCACCACTCCACTCACTCAGTTCTCAGAATAAACTTGAAGAAGAAAGAAGGAAGAAGGAAGAAGGAAAAAGAAGGAGGAGGAGGAGGAGGAGGAGAACCCATCTCATAGGCAGGTGGACTAGACTGTGGGATTGTGGTTCTGCTTCTGTTCACCGATGTATCCAAAGATTTAGAGCAGTGACTGGCACAAAGTCAATCATCAAAAAGCCTTCCAACAAAGACTGACCAGGCCTAATATGTGTATCTTCTATTGAAAACTATTATAATTACTCTTGCTATAAATTCAGAACATGCACAAGTGATAAAAATAAGTTTTTATATGATACGTCTTTTTAAAAGGCAACCACCATTTCCCAAATACTTTGTTCTCTATACACCTACCAGAAAGAAATATCTCCCCAGTGATTTCTCTTGAAAAATTAAAATTCTGCTAGCATTCCAATGTAGGAAGAAGTCCATGTGACTCTGCCAAGTATATGGCTAGCAGGATTTATTTGGGATAAAGGACCCCCAGATAGTTCAAACCATATATTCAAAAAGTTGTAGGAAGACACCATTGCTTCACTGTACAGACAACAGAAACAATACAGAAGGGGATTTTCAAAATGGGTTGGATTCTAGTCCAGGAGGAATACTGAAACCAACCTAAAAGTTAAAAATTTGCCTATTATCCCTGTGGATTCCATTAATTCAACCAGTAAATATTTTAACTATACTTTTGATTTTGATATGGTCTCATGTGAGGGAAGGGGAGGTCAGACCTATCTGCTTAAGCCTTAAGACACAACTATCAATTTACAAGAAATACAACAGGGAAGAAGCTACACTACAAGATGCAATCATACTCTGGTTTCTCTTCAGATCGTATAAGTCTTTCGCCTTTTACTACAAGATGCAATCAGCAAGATACATAATAAAAAACTATACAGGATAAATTATCTGGCTTCTTCAACAAATATACTGGAGAGGGAAAAGAACTGAAGGAACCCAGACATTAAAAGAAACTCAAAAGACACATTTAAAAACTGCCAAAATCAGATTGAGGTATATAGGAAAGACATTTAGGTGATACAAATTTTTTTTTAAAAGGGATTAATTATGGTAAGTCAGGATAGTGGTTACTCATGGGGAACAGATGGGAGAGGGATATATGGAAGGTTCTGGGTTGGCTGACAAAGACTATCTTCTAAAAGGAGTGTGGTAATAACAAGGATGTTCAACTTAACCATTAAGCTGTAGGTTTGTTTTATGTGCTTTTATCTATTTGTCCTATATTTTAAAAAAATTTTTAATGTTTACTTTTTGAGAGAGAGTGCACAGACATGCAAACACACTCCTGTGCGTGCACAAGTAGGGGAGAGGCAGAAAGAGAAGGATACACAGAATCTAAAGAAGGCTCTAGGCTCTGAGCTGTCCACAGAGACCCTGACGCGGGCTGGAATTCATGAACCGTGATATCATGACCTGGACGAAGTCAGACTCAACCGACTGAGCCACCCAGACATCCCTATATTTAAATTTTTCTTTAATAGGATTTAAAAAATATTGGCAAGTGTTGATAACTGTTGAAGCTGAAACCTGAAAGGTATTACACTATTTTCTTTTGCGTGTATTTAAATTTTCCATAAGTTAAAAATGAAAGAGAAATTGCTGCATACTAACTGCTAGTCCCTAGAGCTGCTCTCAATCTTATAGCGAAGACAGGCAGTAAATCTACAGTTATCATTCAGTTTGTAAGAGTTATGGAAGCTAAGAAGCAAAGAATCTTGCAGTGGGGATGGGGGAAGCTCTGGGTATGGACTCCTAAGTAAAAGTGCTTTAATTGAACAAGGAAGCTGTTAGACTGAGGTGGTTCTAATACCTCGGCAGCCTATGTAGCAAACCAAGATCTAAGCCTATGAATGCCTCAAGAATACAAAACCTGCAGACAACCAATCACAAACCACCAACTAGGCTTTCCTAAATAATGCAAACAAAAATTTGCTTTGCTTCCACATCTCCTCTATAAAAACCTTGCCCCTAGCTCCTGTCTGTGGAACACTCCCAATCACTTCTGGTTTGGCACTGCTCAATTCCAGTCGATTTTGCTCAACTCTTAAGTTTTTTAATAGGCTTCAATTCACCGATTAACAGAGTTAATGGAGAAAGACAAGGGGAAAGATTCCCAGGTAGAAGGAAGAACAATGCATAAAAGTCATAGGGAACTGAAGATATTTTCACATTTTGGACAGGCCATAGAAGAGATCTACCATTCCCTTAATTAAAGAAGCCTTCAAAATACCTATCACACCCACAATCCTCTCCAATGGGACTCCTTAACCCCTGCTCACCTGCCTTTGTACACATGCCCTACAGGCTGGCCCAGAGGTGAGCCACCGATCCACACGCTCATGGGTCCTGTCCCATCTGTCTGTACACAGACTTGCCAACACAGAGACTCACTCTCAGGGAAGCTGATTTTGAGACAAAAAGGGGCAAGGAAGGTAGACAGGGAACTAAACAAGACACAGAGATGAGGCAATAAGAACCTTAAAGGCACAAAAATCAAAAGGCTGAGAGGCATTAATCAGTCAAGAAGCAAAGTATGTGTGTGGGGGGGGGGGAGACAGAGAGACAGAGGGAGACAGACACAAACAGAGATATAGAGACAGACAGAGAAAGACAGAGACAGACAGGCAGAAAGACTGAAATGGAAAGTAAAGGACAGACTTGTTCTTGGTTCTCCCAAGTCTAAAGCTACTACTTTCACCTGGACAGCATGAATGATTCTACGATTGTCCATGGAACCTGAATGCCCAGCTGCAGAGGCTATCCTGAGCTGCTTTACCTCCCTGTACATCCTCATATAAACAAACCCATACACACAAATTGCCTAAGGTAATCTGAGTGTCTCCATCTCCTGCAATCCACATCCAAGAGCCTTTTATGTCCACTCAGGATGGCTGGAGTGATGGGAAGGAGTGAGGGAAGGCAAACAAACCAGCCATTAGCCTCTGAAGTTGCAGAGCTCAGGAGTGTGATTGGCCTTTGCCCGGGGGGTTCAGACTTAGGGTTATTCACATGCCAACTTCAGGGGATTTCCAGCACTCCCCCCCTCCAAAAAAGTCAACGTTTTAATTTATTTCTTATCCTCTTAATAGCAATGAGGTCTATAAGGCAGCTGGTTAGATTCCCCCACTTCTCATAGTCCTTTTTTTGTTTTGTTTTGTTTTTTCATTAAAAAAAAAATAAACGAAGATGACGCTCATGAGGGTAAGCATATATGATGACTGTAATATTTAGAATTTATCAGATGGTACTATGCAATTCCAGAAAATACCATTATATTCAACTCACAAAACAAATATTTATAAGGAAAATTTAACAGACGAATGGTGAATTGGGTTTCTACTTTATAAAACACAAGTCAGAGACCATTCCTCTGCTGAAAAACATTTGAGTTGTTTTCACTGCTTACAGAACAAAATCCACACAGCTTCAAGGATGCTTGTATCTTATCTACACCTTCAGCTCCTACTGTATCTACCATTTACTTTTGCTTATCAGACTTTCATGGAGCAACTAAACCATCTACTACTCTAGAGACAAGATTTTAAAAAAATAGAAGTCCCTCCCTCCACTTCCTGCCCTGGAAGAGAGGAATAACTAAATTTAATTCAGTGTGACACTGAGATGTTAAAATCATGCAATAGTGGGTATTATACCTTCACAAGGAAGGCTTCTTGAAGGAGGTCACAGTTGAGACTGGAGAGGTGAATGGGAACTATCAGAAATGGGACCAGCACAAGAAAAGGCATAGAGAAATGAACAGTTAAGTATTCTGGAATATAGAGGGAAGGTCAGGAGAAGAGGTTAGAGCAGGAAGCACAGGACAAGGCTGTAGAGGGAGGCAGGAATAGAAGACATCATTTAGCTGGTGTGGGTTTTAAGTGCTATCATCTGAATATTTGTGTTCCCCCTCAAAAATTCAAATGGTGACTCCCCAAAGGGGATGGCATTAGTAGTAGGGCCTTTGGAAGTCACTTAAGCCTTGAGGGTAGAATTTATGATTAGGATTAGTACCTTATCAGAAGTTCCAGAGAGACTACCAGCCCCTCCCACCATAGGAGGGCACAGCAAGAAGGTGCTGAAACTTAGGTGATGAACTAAAAACGGGACCTTCACCAGAAGGTGACCATGCGCCAGCCTTTAGAAGTGTGAGCGAGAGCTCTATGTTGTTTAAAAGCTACCCAGACAGTGATAGGGTTATAGTGGCCAGCAAGGAATAAGGCAGGAAGTAACTGGGAGCCCTGAAGGTTTCTAATAGGTATGATCAGACCATCAAAATATTAAAAGAGAAGATGGGCAGGATCAGGAAAACCATTTTCAGGGTGCCTCTTTCACCTCAGGATTGTAATAATTTAGCAGCAACAACTGTCAATGCCCTCCAACCAAGGACCACCAGGATTCCTCACCTCTAGTTCATTGTTCTTTACATTAAGGGAGACAGCATGCCTTGGGGAACCATGGAGGGGTCTGAGTAAGAGGAAGCTAGAAAGGATCTGGACTCATGTTAGGGGATTTGGGAGCAGCTCCAAGGAAACAGTAGTCTGCTCTGGATAGGGTACCATCAGGAAGTGGGGCAATTCTAGGACTATTTTAGTAAACCTATCACTAAAGTAGAAGAAGTTACCAAAGCTAAAGCTAGGGTTACTAAAGGGGCAGCAGTCATTTACAACAGTCACCTGGTCTAGGGCACAGAGGGACACCTGGTCATTTTTGGTCATGAACATTGTTCATGTTTTGGTTTCTTTTCAGGTATGATGACAGTAGTCTTATGATTACAGAGCACTCCTTTAGGTGGTTTTAAGTAATCTCTACATGCAACATACGGCTAGATTTACAACCCCAAGAACAAGAGTCACATGTTCTACCGACTAAGCCAGTCAGCCAGTCAGCCAGCCAGCCAGGGCCCCCCCCCCCCCCCGAGTGGCCTTAGTTTTTACTTGACCCATCAGTCACAGATCGATCTTATCCAATTTTGGTATTCTGTGAAGTCATTTATGGCCGACAAGGGGGACACCAAGGCCCACCTGTGAGGGTCAGGCCGGCTCCCAGACAGCAGGGGCTGCTTTTCTCACTCTTACTCCTTCTATTTAGTTGTGTTAGACTTGCTTCATAGTCCTCCTAGCTCAATGGTAAAATTCACACTGAATTCCTAAATCCTTCATTGTTTTTGTTGAGGTTCCTAGAAGGGACTACCTGCAAGGCAGTGAACCCCATATTGCTTTGCTCTTCCTGGATTTCCCATTTGTGAAACGGACATGGTTCCACTTGCTAGTTATCTGCATTGCTGGGAAATGATAAAGTCTGCAGTGCAGTTCATGTTCCCCAGATGTGCCACATAAATACAGAATATTGACTTTCACAAGAGCTCAGTGCTGATGCCAGCAAGTTGAAAAAAGCAGCAGTTTCTGGGAAGCTTCACAAAGCAGCTTCTCTAACTCAGCTAGGAAGCAATTCTGCTTGTAAACAAAGTCTCCAACTTCATAATTTTTGGAACTTTTATAGATGCAAGAATTAGATAAAAATAAGTCTTAGCTTCCCAGTTTCCATACTTCACCCTCTTATTCCCCTCCACCTGCAAGAGGTGAAGGATGCTCCTCACTACCTCCATCAGAGGCTAGTGTTTCTTGGGGCACCTTGGTGGCTCAGTGAGTTAAGTGTCCAACTTCAGTTCAGGTGGTCATCTCACAGCTTGAGCCCCACATCGGACTCTGCGCTCACAGTTCAGAGCCTGGAGCCTGCTTCAGATTCTCTCTCCCTCTCTCTGTCCCTCCCCCACTTGGATTCTTTCTCTCTCAAAAAATAAACATGGGTGCCTGGGTGGCTCAGTCGGTTAAGCGTCTGGCTTCAGCTCAGGTCATGATCTCACAGTTCGTGGGTTCAAGCCCCGCATCGGGCTCTGTGCTGACAGCTAGCTCAGAGCCTGGAGCCTCCTTCAGATTCTATATCTCCCTCTCTCTCTGACCGTCCACTGCTCACACTGTTTCTGTCTCTCAAAAATAAATAAAAAACATAAGAACCCTAGTCTTTCCTCACACTGCAGTATGAAAAAATTAACATCTATGGAAGATATCAGTATTATAACTGGTACTAAAGCGTAATACTAAAGCTACAGGATTTTAAGTACTGTCAGGATTGATTATTCAATGCATATTTGAGCTCTAATAATGTTTTAGGTACAGTTATAGGCCCTTTGGGGCTATATTGGTAAATAGATGAAATCCTGCCTTTGTGGAGATTATCTTCTACTACATAGGAAAAGAAAAAGACAAGTTTAATATACATAGGATGTTAGTATGGGGAGAAATTAAGTGAGGAAAGGAATAGAGACGCTGTCATTTAAAATGGGATGATCAGTACCAGGCTCACTGAGGTGACATTTGAGCAGATTAAAAGAGGAAAAACATTCTGCAGAAAGAGGTTCTGGTAAAGAAACGGCTCTAAGGCTCCAGAGATCAAGGAACAGCTAGGAAGCTAGACTGGCTGCCACAGAAGAAACAAAGATATTAGAGAGGTAACAGGGCCTGTAGCCCATAAGGCTTTGGTTTTTGCTTTAAGATGGGGAGCTATCAGAGTTTCGATCAGATAGAAGTGATACAGAATGTGCCTCACTAGAGACAACAGCTTTTGAGTTTTGCTATAAAAGAGAAATGGAGTAACAGATGAGAAAGGGCAGGTGAAAAGGTAAGGTTTGCTTTGTTGAGAGAAATAACATTAACTGTATGTTGTATATAAAAATCTTGAAATTAAGATCACAATTCTTGAAATTAAAATCTGATTTTCCCGAGAATACTGCTTTATTGGATTGCTTTACATATTGAGAGAGGTTAGACTTGCTTGACCCATTCATTCAATGATTTAGTATTATATATATGAAAAAATATAACCAAATCAAAGGAAATTATTTCAGAACTCTGTAAGGAAACTAAGGTTTCAGTTTTTTGGAAATGTAAGGCATCTAACTACAAAGTTGATTTCTCTACATGCTTGTTCAAATTACCTTTTCCTACAATCTTTCCACATAATAGAGAATTAAGGAAATGGGTCATGGAACAAAATACTGCCAAATGATCATACTAGTCAAATATTCAAAAGGCCCCTTCAACAAATTTTATGACTGAAGCTCAGGAGTTTAATGATCAACTCCTTTAAAGAACCTGAATATTTTAGAAGACGGTATTAAACTTTTTGTAAAAGTGTCCCTGCGTTTCCAGAAGTGAACTGCTCTTTTTAGGCAAGATTTACTTTTCTCTTTTTATTGAATTGCTCATTTAGTTGTTTAGAAAAAATATCAGCTGAAAGGGATTTCTGCATAATTGGCCATCTGTTTCAAGGTAATGATCACAGACTGCACCCTGCAAGTGATTCATAGCTTAGATTCATAGTTTCCTTAGCTTCCTCCTTCAGAGACCTTGAAATAGGTGAAATCCAAATTAGTTTCACAGCAGCATTCTTTTTTTGAGGCAATATTTTTGTGGGTGAGTCTGAGGCTTTAATTGACAAGACCCTTCAGTTTAAAAATAAGTTCTTCTAGGTTTGCATTTAGAATTTGAACGCAGTTACCAAGAATCCCATAGCTGCCGTGTAATGGACTTGGAACCAGGAAACCTGCATTCAATTCCGGGCTCTGCCCAATAACAGCACAGTGACTCTGGGCAAGCCACTTAACCTCTCAAAGCCTCACTGAGCTTAACTATAAAACGGCAAGAAACCTTACCCCAGTGCTCTGGTGATCATGAAACGACCACACTGTAGACTTGCATGCCTAGAACAGCCATGGGCACAGTATGAACTCCTAGTAAATCTGCCACACCTGAAATCAGGTCAGGCCAAGTCCTCCCTCCACCCCTCACCGCTAAAGAAGGTTCAACTTTTTATACAGTGTTATTTATAACCTTATAGCCACCTCTCTAGGAAAAAGGCAGGACTTCATAGTTAGCAGTCTGTTGAAGCTATTAAAAGGGGGAAATGTTTTGTTTTGTTCCCCCTGACAGCTCAAAAGTGTATACTACAACTCCCCCTTGCTGGGGTGAAATGAGATGGGAAATAGGAACTCACCAGAGTGTGTTTTAATAAATTACTTGTTTCAAAATTAACTATGGAGATATTTAGCATACTATACTATGATGACCAGTATTTTATCCTGGATATACTTCGCTATTCTTTTTTTTTTTTAATTTTTTTTAATGTTTTTATTTATTTTTGATACAGAGAGACAGAGCATGAGAGGGGGAGGGGCAGAGAGAGAGGGAGACACAGAACCGGAAGCAGGCTCCAGGCTCTGAGCTGTCAGCACAGAGCCTGACGCGGGGCTCGAACCTATGAACGTGAGGTCTGACCTGAGCCGAAGCCGGAGGCCCAACCGACTGAGCCACCCAGGCGCCCCTATACTTCGCTATTCTTAATCCAAATGGAAAACTCACATTAATTTGGTTATATACACAAGTAAACTAATATATTTGAATTAGAAAAATATATCAACTTTGATGTAGCATGTATACATTAACTTGGAATTTTATCTAATTCAGTGCATTGGAAACTGAAAACACTAAAAATGACTGCCAAGCTGTCAGACACCCTGGAAAACTTGGAAAGCAATACAGCAGTAGAGGTTCATGGAATTTGGAGTCAGGAGACACACACACATACACATGGGTATAAACCCAGATCCACTATTTACTCTGTAATTTTGAAAAGTTTGTGAACCTAAAAGCCTGTTTCTTCTCTGAAGCAGCAATGATAATATTGTTTTTTAGAAATTGAGTGGATTAAATAAAGTCATGCATCTTGAGCTCTGAATCTTGAAAAGGAAGGCTATTAATGCAAAGCAACTAAATCTGGAGTCCCTGGACACAGGAGAAACATTTAAAGTTGTCATTTAAGTATGCTAACAAGTGTACTTAGCTTAGAAACCAGAAGATCTAAGTTTAAATAACATCCCAGATTTTTTCTTGTTAGTTATGTGACCTTGCCAAGACCGGATCACTTTGCACTTCAGCTCCTCACCTGTTAGGTATTAGTAACACAAGTTACAATATGTTAAGCATGGACCATGTGCCATATAGCCTGGTAGGCTTATAATAGGAACTCCATTTTTTTAATGTTATTCTTTTTTTTTTTTTTGAAAGACAGCACTAGCAGGGGAGTGTCAGAGAGAGGGAGGTACAGACTCCGAAGCAGGCTCCAGGCTCTGAGCTAGCTGTCAACACGTAGCCTGATGCAGGACTCGAACCCACAAACCACTAGATCATGACCTGAGCCAAAGTCTGGCGCTCAACCAAATGAACCACCCAGGTGCCCCTAATGTTATTTATTCTTGAGAGACAGAACCTGCACTCGAGTGAGGAGAGGCAAAGAGACAGGGAGTCCAGAGACTGAGAATCCCAAACAGGTCCCATGCTGCCAGCACAGAGCCCAACTCGGAATTCCATCTCAGGACCCCAGGTTCATTACCTGAGCCAAAAATCAAGAGTCCACACTTAACCTATTGAGCCACCCAGGTGTCCCCGAGCCCCAGTCTTCACAATTCTTCAAGGTAGAGGTTATCTGACTTTTGTTTAAGATTTTATTTTTAAGTAATCTCCACACTCAGTGTGGGGCTTTAATTCATAATCCAGAGATCAAGAGTCGCCTGCTCAACTAATGGAGCCGGCCAGACATTCCTGTTCTGTTTTATAGATGGCTGAAACTTGTTCAAGGCCACACAGCCAGTTCGTAGAACCTGCACTCACATCCAGGCTTATGGTCTCCAAATCCTGTCCTTCTCTACCCAGTGAACTACCTGCCACCTGTCTCTCCTGAAAGACACTGTTCCTGTGAAAGTGCTTTTTGAATTGAAATGTCCTTAACTATTTTAAGCCAATATAAATAATTCACAAAATGGGTTTGTGATTAGCCCTCAGCGCCTGGGAAACCTGAAAGAAAAAAGGTTGTGCTTGAAGCGCTCTTTCATCTTCCCTTGGAAGTTTGCCGTGACCTCAATTTTACTTGAACAGACCTGATAAACATTAAACAACAGAAACCCAAATGAAGCTCTGTGCCATTCAAAGGCAGCTCTCCGCCCTTGCTGGAGTCCAGGGCAACATCTCGTGCTTTTCCTTGAAGTGTGGACAAAATATTTTCTTGTGCTGACTTACATTTGCAGTTCGCGGGGGTTAAGTATAAAGTAGTCCCTTAAACAGCAACATACACTAGTGCTTTCTGAATCACGCCTACAGCGAACTCCAGTTCCAAGCACCCAGGCAGTCATTCTAATTAAAGCAAATTGCAGCCCCTTTTCAAAAATACGGTGTAAAGTTTAGAGCTGGTTTTCCCTCTGAAAGTTTTATTAACCAGTCCCACGTAGTTAGCTATAATTCTCTCCAGTTATCCATCCTTGGTGTAACAAACATCTTGGGAACGCCACCAAACGGATTCTGGTGTTTGGTGCTGGCGTCTGCGGGGCTAAGTAGACCTCGGTTTGCTATCGCCTGCAGAGGACTTTTCTGTCCCCTCCGTAATCTGGCAGAGCCTCAGCACGACCCTCTCCCCACAGCAGAAGGAGAGTAAAGTCCAGATGCAGTGCAGGGTGTCACCTGCCCAGCCGGAACTCCACTCTGGGGAGGCGCTCACGCCCCGATCGGCTAACTGGGCACAAGGAAAGCATACCCATTTACCCGAGGAAGAAAGGTCGCCCCCGGTTTCCCAGAAGCCGAGGGCTTGGGGAACGCGACTGTCTCAGGTCTGGACTCACTTTTCCCCTCCCGCGAGGCCCTCTCAGGTCCCCCAGGGCGCTGCAGGCGGACTCCGCGCCGCATCTTACGCCAGGCTCCACGCCTCGGCGACCCGCCGGCCGGGGCCCACGTTAAGGCGGCGCGGCACGTGGGAGCGGCGGGGGCGCGCCGGGGTGAGCCCGAGCACCGGCTCTTACCTCCGACGCCGAGATCTCGAACACTCCCGCGATCTTGGCGTAGAGCTCCTTGATGCTGGAGAAATCCTCCACGCGGCCCGTGGCGCTGCCGTGCGCCAGCTGCGTGTGGAAAACCAGCTTGCGTGGGGGAGCCGGGGGGTCCGGGAGGCTGCCAACGCTCGCACCCGTCTGCTCGACCTTCACCAACCGGGCTTCCTCCTTGGATTTGGTTTTCAACTTTCTCCGCAGCCCCAGGGGCATCTTGCCTGGCCGAGGGCGGGGGCCCACCTGCTCTGCCGACCGCTGCCTCCCCGGCTGGGTGTCGCGGACTTTGCGCTCAGGCCCTGGGGCTCCGGACAGGTAAAAGCCGCCGCTGGGCCAATGGCAGAGGTGCTTCCGCCTGGCCGCGCCGGGTCGGCGGCCCCCTCCTCCCTCGCGAGGAGAGGCACCTGCGCCGCCGCGGCCCCCTGCCCTCCCCTCTGGAGAGAGGAAAAGTTGGGCCGTTTCCTGATTCTCATCTACCCGCTTCTCTCCCCGCCTTTTAAAAAAAAACCCGTCGATTTCCGTAAAAGCTTTGGGATGCTGAAGCCACAGAACACATCTTAGAATACAAACACGCTGGCCTCTCTGGTGCTTTTCACGAATCTGAGGTAGGACTTCACACAGGACTGGGCTACTGGGGATAGGGCTTTAGGTAGAAATCAGCCTTCATCGGCCTTCTCTGAGCCTCACACGCTGCAGGGCAAAGTTGGAAGGGGAAGTTTTGAGATTGGTGCTGCATTAAATTCATAGTCAAACGCTCTCCGCGGCCATCGGCGCCTCTCTGTAACCCTTTTTACGCCACCCACCCCCGCCACTGGCAGTTTTCTCTCTCAAAAGTTCAGTGCTCCTGCCGAAGTCCTGTGCTCCATCCCCGCTTCTGGGTCTGTGCTGAGGACCCTGCCTCAATTCTACGGAGAAAACTGAGGCCATTCTGTGCAATGTGTGAGCCACCTCAACTCCCCAGCCCTCTGTGTGACTTCACGCACCTACCTCCCTGCCTCCAAACTCCGAAGAAATCTTATTTGACCCTCGCACTTCTCTCTTCTAACATCTCTATTTTTTTTTTCAATTCTAGTATAATTAAGGTACAATGTTGTTAGTTTCAGGTGTACGATATAGTGATTCAAGGATTCTTAAGATCTCTATTTTTAAGCTACCTGTTGGCTCTTGCCCTTTTCCTCCCCATGTGGTGCCACTCACTGGTGGTCAGAAGCCCAAATCTTTTACACTGTTTTCAAGTCCCACCTTTGCAGTTGCCTCTAGCTACATCTTCACAACAAAGCAAAAACAATGCTGAGTTCTAGGCTGCTCTTCCTCACTTCACCCTTTGCTCCTAGACTCACTGTAATCAGATTTTGGCCCCACACTCCACTGAAATTGTTCGTACGTTGATCAGCACTTCTTAATCATCGGATATGATTAACTCTTTTCAGTCTTTATTGACCTTTTAGAGCGTCTGACTGCATTGACCATTCCAGTCTTAAAACATGCTTCTGTTTTGACTTACCTCTCTCTCTTTTTCTAACTGCTGCTTTCTGGAAACCGTTTTCTCAAAGGCTATTATTTTTCCTTAGCCATCTTCTCTTACTCTTCATGCTCTCCCTAATGACCACATCTATTCCCATGGTTGCAGTAGATGTTATTGACTCCAAAGTTATAGCTGCAGCTCAGTCTACCACCAAGGGAGGGTACTGCAGAAAACTCAAAGTGAGATTCTGTGAATTAATCCTTTTCACTCAAAAGATCTTTTCTTTAACTCTTGATTTCAAAAAATAGGATAATGTACTTAGTAACCCAAACCAGACATCTTTGAGTCATCATACCAAACTTTTTCTTCTCCACTCAACCCCCACATCAATTCAGTTCTGAAAATCCATGTTTCCCAAATTAATGTTAGCAGAGTAGATGTCCCAGGAGAGGGAGGAGATCTATTGTTTAGGATAATTTTAATATGTTTATTTTCATGTTTATATGACTTAAAATTTATGTAAACATATTCCAGTTCATGTAGACTTTAAAAATTAATATAATCATATTCTGGTTCATACTCTCTGAAAATGGAATCCTGCCCCACGATCGCAGAGCTTGAAGTTGCCCTAGTGTTTATGATGGCTACCGCACCAAATATACCATACTTTGTATGGTGCTGAGAAAAGAGTAGAGAAAACCTAATGTGTAAATACTAGATTCCCATCAAGTGAAAGCCAAATAGCTTTACAATATGTCATATGAAAAAAAGCTCACTAAAGTTTGATTAAAGTAGGAAAAGACAAAGGGGAACCTTCTTAACACTGTTGGTGGGAATGCAAACTGGTGCAGCCACTCTGGAAAACAGCATGGAGTTTTCTCAAAAAGTTAAAAATGAAACTACCCTATGACACAGCAAGTGCACTACTAAGTATTTTCCCAAAAATGCTGATTGGAAGGGGCAGCAGCATTTATAGCAATATTATCAATAACAGCCAAATTGTGAAAAGAACCCATATGCGCATTGACTGATGAATGGACAAAGAAGATATTACTCAGCTGTCAAAAAGAATGAAATCTTACCATTTGCAATGATGTGGATGGAGCTAGATATTATGCTAAGTGAAATAAGTCAGCCAGAAAAAGACAAATACCATATGAATTCACTCATATGTGGAATTAAAGAAACAAAATAGATGGAAATAGGAAAAGGGGGGGGAAGGAAGCAAACCATAAGAAATTCTTAACTATAGAGAATAAACTGAGGGTTTCTGTAGGGGAGGCAGTTGGGGGATGGGCTAAATAGGTGATGAGTATTAAGGAAGGCACTTCTGATGAAATCACTAAACTCTACTCCTAAAACCAATATTATACTATATGTTAACTAGAACTTAAATAAAAATTTGAAAAAAATGACAAAAAGAATCTGATACTTAAGAATGTTTTAAACTTACCCACTTTAAAATTATATTTTTTTATTTAAAAAAATCTTTTTAAGTGTTTTTATTTGTTTTTGAGAGAGAGAGAGAGAGAGACAGCGTGAGCAGAGGAGGGTCAGAGATAGAAGGAATCACAGGATCTGAAGACAGGCTCCAGGCTCTGAGCTGTCAGCACAGAGCCCGACGTGGGGCTCGAACCCATGAACCATGAGATCATGACCTGAGCCGAAGTTGGACGCTTAACGGACTGAGCCAACCACGTGCCCCTAAAGTTATATTTATCCCATAATTTTTAAGACTTCAGACATAATTCACCTACTTTTAATTAATGAGAACACAAGTATATCCATAAATTATATTACTGATTTTTAATTTAAAAAGGGAATAAAAGTGGACAAGAACTGAGTCTTCCTAGGGTATATGGCAGACACATTCTCAATATCTAAGCAGTGTGCGGGAACGCAAGAGGATATGAAAATAAGTAAAACTTAAGAGAATAAATTGTGTCAAATAAAATATCAAGCAGAGCAAAAGTATTGACATAGGATGGGAGGGGTGGATTCTATAGCCTTTTAAATTCCCTTTCATTTCCAAATCCTATCCTTCTTTGCCTAGAAACTGAAAGTTCTCCCTGAGGCCTATGTTAACCTCACCTTCCTGTACAATCTCACTTAGGGAAACAGCTGTATCAGCCGTAGTCACAGAAGGAAACAGATGGTACACTCGCATTAAGAATATTTGGTGATGGTTTAACAAAGGGACTGGGCAGGTGGTGATCAAGATATTCTCCTAACACAGAGTATTGTTTGTACCCCAGGGGCATTTCTATACCAAAGACCAAAGTGGTGAGGGATTAAAAAGTTCTGTAGGCAAAAGCACCATAAGAGGACCTGATGACAGTTGTTTGAAGGAAGCATCTAGCCAGAGGCAATCTAGAAGAAAAGCAGCTGGGGAAATAGATAGCCTGACCCAATATTCTTAGACATGAGCAAAAGGACCCCGTGCCCCAGCCTCCCTTCAGCTGCACAAAACTGTACAAGATATGGAGGCCAGAGAGTCAAGAGTCGATGGCCACCCAGAACCCATGCTGTCCCTTCTAGACCATGCTTTTAATACCCAGGATCCCAGATTTCCCTCCCAAAGTGAACCAAGTTTCCTTCCCGAAACTTGCATAGCCTTTCCTAGGTTCCAGGCAGTCAGCACTGCTGGAGTGCACAACCTATGCCTGGGGGGAGTCAAGGAGGTTCGTCAAGAAAAGTAGGGGTGTGGTAGTGGTGGGTGTGGTAGTATACAAAGCTGGATAGCAATATAATATATAATGGGGTAGGTTTCAGGCAGAGACCTGTTTCTTCCCGTCCCTACTTTCTAGTGTAGACCTCTTGAGGTGAGGAACTCTCAATTTGAACTTCACCTTTCAGATCATTATGAAAACATATTAGTTAAAAGGATGAAGCATATCTTATTTGACAATCTTGTTTTTAAAGCAATTAGTTTTAGTTAGTTTCCAATAGTTAAAATATGGTGTCTGTGGCCCCTGGGTGGCTCAGTTGGTTAAATGTCAGACTCTTGATCTCAGCTCAGGTTATGATCTCAGGGTCCTGATTTAAAGCCACTTAAAAAAAAAAAAAAAAGATACGGTATCTAGGCCTCCATTTGTACTTTGGCCCCAGGCCCCACAGTTGTGCCTGCCCTGACCTCATTCTCCTTCCTCCCTCAGAGCAACATTGAACTTAACCTAATGCCAGAGGAAGGAAAGTCTCTTGAGATGGTCCAGGCTACTGATGCCACCAGGAAAAACTGAAAGAGACTAAGGTTGATCTAGAGAAGCTGGCACACCAGCCCACCTAATCCCCATTTTTCCTGAATTCTAAAATCAATCTGTTGTAATATAAGTAGTGCCTTACAAGAGAGATTTGTATTTGCATATATGCTGACTTTTTCACATATGGTAAATTGTCTAACTACACAGTTCCTTGGTGGTAGAATCCATGTTCCATGTTTCTCTTTAGTATCCTCTCCAGATTCTTGCATAGTATTATGTGTATAATAGGTATCAGTAAATATGATTGATAAAATAAATTAACCTTTCTTACTACCTGAAATAAATGAATTAACTTCATTTAACCAAAAGTATAAAGTCTGCACTTTACATCTAAGGCTTACAGTTCAACCCAGGTTATTGATCTACAGTACTTTCACTCAGTAGCATTTAGTGTTTCCAACAGCTTAAAAGTATCAACTATAAAATCAAATATGAATGAGTCATAAAAAATTATAAGATTAAATTAATATAACCTTGTATGTCTGCCAAAAGCAATAATATCAACTTGTTTATAAGAAAACAAGTAGTCCTCAAATGAATCATAAGATAAATTTACTAATTTGTTTTTCCCAGCAAATATAGCCTTTAACTGCAACATGTAAGATCAGGCATTTTGAAAAAATAACTCCCCCCCCCACCCATTCTAGTTATGTATGTATCCAGTAAGCAAATACTTGAGAGAAAATAAACATAGGATTTGTTAAGCCATGTGCAGTTTTCCCTGAAACTAAAGATAGCATGTTTTATAGTTGCATGGCAACAATGAACAACTGAAGGTGACAAGTGGGCAAAGGAATGGCTCTCATTTAGTTGAAATTCAAGTAAATTTTGTTAGGAATAATTGGAAATAGAAAAGTAGAAAGTAGGAAGAGGAAAAAGAGGTTAAGTGATATAGTGGGAAGAATAAAGTTAGTAATCCATAAAGTGTTCACTGAGCACCTACTATGTGTCTGGTTTAATGCTCAGTATTTCTTTTTTATTGAAGGTAGGTTGGTCATATATTTTTTTCTTTTTTTTTTAAGTTTTGTATTTATTCTGAGAGACTGTTCCTATGTAGGGGTAGGGAGGGGCAGGGAGAAAATCCCAAGCAGGCTCCAGGCTGTCTCAGGGTTTGAAGCCACAAACCGTGAGATCATGACCTGGGCCAAAATCAAGACTCAAACACACAACCGACTGAGCCACTCAGGCACCCCGGTCATATATTTTTCTAGTGATCATTTGTTAGCTGTTTCTCATACATTTGGAACTCACACTGGCTAAGTAAGTTAAAATGAATTAAAACCTTAGGGAAACTCCATATTCTACGACCCACAGGATAAGGCTTGGAGTTCAGAGTCAGTGTATTTCTCTCAGAGTCACAGCAAAACAGCAAGAAAGAAAGCAATGCTCTAAGGAATTTATGAAGGATGCTTCAGGGAGTCAGAGGAAGGAGTTAATACCCTTAAAGGAGCTTCAAGGATCTTGGTGGGACTGGGGCACCTGGATGGCTCAGTCCGTTAAGCATCTGACTTTGACTCAGGATGAAGGCCAAGTTCGAGCCCACATTAGGCTCTCTGCTGTCAGCACAGAGCCTGCTCTGGATCCTTTGTCCCCCTTTCTCTCTGCCCCTCCCTCTTCCCCCTCCTCTAAAATAAATAAGCATTTTAAAAAATAGTACAAAGGGGGCACCTGGGTAGCTCAGTCAGTTAAGTGTCCAACTTCAGCTCAGGTCATGATCTTGCAGTTTGTGGGTTCTAGCTCTGCGTTGGGCTCTGTGCTGACAGCTCAGAACCTGGAGCCTGCTTCCAATTCTGTGTGTGTCTCTTTGCCCCTCTCCTGTTTGTGCTCGCTCTCTTTCTCTCTCTCTCAAAAAAAAACATTAAAAAAATTTTTAATAAAAAATAGTTTGAAGGCTATCAGTGGGACTAACCACAGTGGGTACTTAGTGCTTATGTGTGCATGTGAATTATGAGCAAAGGAAAGAGTTATCTAAAACACATATGCTCAGGCCCCAGATCCCATCCCAAGATATTCTGATCCATCTGGAATGGGCTCCAGCAATGCACGTTTTCTCATATCCGCCCCCAGGTCGTTCTGATGTTGGTCGTCTGCAGAGCATACTATTATGAGTAGATGACAGTAGACATTCACCTTGGAGGAGTTAGGCAGTGAAAAGGAAGCTAGAGAAGGATAAAGGCCATTCTAGGTGGATACTCAACTACAGATCCTTTCAGTAGGTTGTGTTTCCTATACATCACCAAAAAGTTCTTTGAATGGAGGTTATTGTTTACTAAATTTTACTATTTTTCAGGAAGATTTCCTTACACAAGTAAAATGATGAACAGGTATGTTTGTGCGCTCAGTAGCTCAATATTTTACATACATTGTCTCATTCAGAGATACTTGGAAGAAGCCCTCTGGTATGGAGTCCAAATTACTCTGCATCACCAAGGTGATGGTAAATAAAACAGTAAAAAAAAAGCAAGAACGGATGTGACTGGTAAGCTAATTTAACCTAAGTTCTATAATAATATACATATGTTAAAGCTGCATGGACCTTAGAAAGCAGCCACATTCTAAAATCATATATTTCACTCATTTAAGAACTGAAAATACTAGTAGTAATTAGTTGGCATACAAGCCTTTGACAACTCTTTCAGAGTTGGGCAAATAATTTCCTTTATACAGAACCATAATAGGAAGTAGAGTAAAACAAATACTTTCAATAAAAGCAATAACCTAAACAATCTTTTGAAAATAATTATCATAGTAGTTTTAAAGTCAAGAGATAGTAAAGACAAAAAGATATTTCTCTAAGAGAAAAATACCTCACATAAGAGTAGAAATTCTAGAGTAATTATGTTACATACCAGAATATGAGCTCTACTATCCCTTTGCTGGTGGAAAATGTGAAAGATTGTCTGCACCTGAGCGTTATTTGCTGGTGATGAGATCATTGTCTCTAACTGGTCCATTTTAAATTTATACATGGAAGCAATAGTTTCTCAAACATGGCCAAGCATTTTTAATTTTGTTCCTTGATTTTAATGGAAAAATTATACTAGTAAATATTATCCAAAAATTTTGCTACATTTGTTCATTAAAAGAGCACTGAATTTACCCAGAAAACTTTTTTAAATTAAGAATTTGATCTGTAAACTAATCATTATAACCTCAGTAATTTAAGATAACATAATTCAGGTTTTGCTCTGATTTTAGTAGATACAGGGCTGAAGTTTATATTGCCAAGCCAAATGCAGAGAATGTTGACTGGCATAGGTATAACCTGAAAATCCAAGTGGAATTTTAAGTGGGCATCCTGCCTTTTCTACTTTCAAAAGTCAAGTAAACCAATAAGAATATAAGTTTATTTGTTTTTGAAAAGGGCAAAACAGCCATAAGAGAATGTTCTGCAGAGATGGTATAATGTCCTATACTTTCCACAACTGTTACAAGTCAAGGAAGCTGTTCAGGATACCAATCAAGTGCAAGAGTTTTGGATTAAGAGAACTGATTCAGGTTCTCATGGTATTATGTAGTAGTAGTTGGCAGTGATTTGGGGCAAATCTTTTCATCTCTCTTGGCTAATTTTTCATAGTTAAAGGTATTTACTTCTTATGGTAAATATGAGGATTACATGAAATAATGCTTTTAGGTGAGATGCCATAGTACCGAGCACAGAATAAATAATGAAGAAATAATATTGACAATAGATATTCACTATAAATGAATGACATACTGTAAGATCCTATAGTATCTTCTGAATCAAATGTCTGTTCTGTGTTTGATAACAGTTTTCATATGGCATATTTCATTGTACTCAGACTTTGAAAATAGGCTATCTGAACATGGTATATTGGAATTATTTGAAATAGAACATTTTATTCCAAACAATTTAGATTAAGAAAAGTTGGTTTAAATTGTGAATAAAAGTTATAAGAGAAATATTAAAAACATTTGCAATTCTATCATTTTAAAGTATAATAGGAAATGCCACATTTGCTGATCACAATTTTATCTGCTCATTAAATCAAATACTGAGCTACATTTACTTAGCAAATGAGTATTTCAGGTTATAAACTATTCCAAAAAGTAATCAGTCTATCTTTGTGATCATTATATTTAATATTTAATTCAAAATAGTCTACTTCTTCCAAATTGCTTCTAGGATAAAAAAATCTAATTTATTCTGTTTAAAAACATTTTGCATTGGGCCACCTGGACGGCTCAGTTGGTTAAGCATCTGGCTCTTAATGTCTGTTCAGGTCATGATCTCACGGTTCATGGGGTTGAGCCCTGAGTAAGGCTCTGTGCTGATAGTGTGGAGCCTGCCTGGGATTCTCACTCTCTGTCTTGCACCCTCCCCCTTCCCTCTCTCTCTCTCTCTCTCTTTTTCTCTCAAATAAACCTTAAAAAAAAATCTCCATTATCTGTCTTCTTGGACATCTTTCTTAAATAAAAATACTGATGAATACATTTTACAAAATGTCTACTTCAATTATTCAGTATAAATTCAATCCACCATTTTTTGAGAAATTGTTTTGCATAAGGCCTGACCTAAAGGCTAGGGAAGAAAAGTCAATTTTCAAGAAGACCCAGTCTATGGAGATTAACATAACTGCTCATTATAAAAGGGAGAGTATAATAAGCTCTACCAGGAAAGGAGCAGAATAAGGAAAAGATTGTTTCTCCAGAGAGATCTCCAAAGAAATCAGGAATGTCTCATATCTGAGGTAGACCTTGATCTTGACAGAAGATGAGATTGGGATCATATAAGAGAACACATAAGGAGAAAAACTGGGGGGCTTTCCTCCTGCAGAGGCCAAACATAAGAAGATATGAATGGCTTATCTTACAAACTCGTCCCTGGGGTTAGTTTCAACATATAAAATGGAAAAAGCAGTGTGGTACTAGATTATATATGGTTTTGAAAACAAGGAAGTTTGAATTTTATTTTGTGAGCAAGTGATTATAACTAATAATGTGGTTAATGCAGAATACCAGAACCAGCAGTGAGGAAACTTAGTCTAAGCTCCAGTATTAATTCGCTTGTGGACATATTATTTAACAGGTCTGGACACCAGTTTCTTCACTTGTTTTTGTTTTTGTTTTTGTTTTTTAAACAAAACAAAACTGAGATTTGGGCAGAATCACCTAAGATTCCTTTAAGTATAAAATAATATAATTCTTAAAAAAGGAATAAATGATTCAATATAAAACTATGGGACTGCTTTAACTTTTTATCAGTCTGTCACTTAAAAGGTGAAAATGGATTATTCCTACTGCTGATATCTGCTTCAAGTTTTTAACAGATATTTATTTTCTGGGAATTAAATATATTCCCCCAAAGAAAGTTTTCCCTGTCTTCTGCCATTATAGCACTTTCTTCTCTGCCAGGATCTCAAATGCTTTGGAAAAACTCCAGAGTGCCATAAAAATTCAAAGCAAAATGTTTAGGCACAGTATCTGGCATTTAAAAAGTGCTAAACATTTTTTGAAATTATTTTCTTCCTTCCCATTTCTTTGCTAACTTTAACTCAAGCCCTCATAATCTCTTAACACAATCATTTTGATTATCTCCCAACTAGTCTCACTCCTCCTGTGCTGTGTCTTCCCTATCTGCCATACCTCTACCTGTGGATGGTCTTAGTAAACGTAAATCTGATTGTGTTACTTCTCCATTTAAAATTATTTTGGGGGGCACCTGGGTGACTCAGTTGGTTACGCATCCAACTCTTGATTTTGGCTCAGGTCATGATATCACATTTGGGAGACTGAGCCCCATGCAATGGGTGTGGAGGCTGCTTAAGATTCTCTCTTCCTCTGTCCCTCCTGGGTGCTCCCTCTCTCCCAAGAAGCAAACAAACAACAAGGACAACAACAAAAGCCCTACTTACTTGTTTTCTGTTGCTAAAAGCAGTAGTTCTCAAAGTGTGGTCCCCAGACTATCAGCATCACCCAGGAACTTTTTATAAATGTAGATTCTCAGGTCCCATCTCAAAACCACCACCCATGTTTTAACAACCTCTCCAGGTGACTCTAATGCATCCTAAATCTGGGAACCACCGTCTTACAGGATAAAATACAACTACCTTAGGATAGCATACATCTAGTGCCAGTTCCTCACCTATTCCCCTACATTTCCCAAATCAAAACCTATATTCTAGCCCTGTTAGAGCACTGGCAGCTTCCTAAATACTACTGCCCTTTGCTCATGGTACTCCTAGAATGCACTTTCCCAACATGGCAGCCTGATAGCTCCCTGCTCACTTTTCAAAATTCAGCTCAAAGGTATATGGAATATTGTAGCATATCTAGGTAAAAGGAGCTTCTGATAAATCCCAATAGGAAAATAATACTGCAAAGCCCTACGATTCTGGACTAAAGGCATCCCCTCTTCTGCCAACAACCATTTTCCCTTTGAAAAGCAGCTCCTGACCTACTGACAGATGCTGGTAGAGATTCATTACCTGATTGTGGAACACCAAGTAATTATACAACCTGAGCCACTCCTCATGCATTGAATGTTACTTGGTCAACCAAGTCATAAAGTTGAAACATGTACTCCATTATTAATGGAACGAATAGAATAATGCATTCCAATAAATATAAATGACATGGCAAAACTGGGGCCAAGTAGAGACTAGTTGTAAAGGAAGAAAACGCACAGGCCTAGATCTGTACAGTATGCTGGCACCAGCCAGAAATGGAAAGCTACTGCATTGTAACCCACTGACAGTAGCCCTAAAGGACACGACGAAGGGAAATCCCCCCCAGTGTAAAGAACTTTGGACAGTTTGCTTGGTTGTCCACTTTGAATAGAAAGAAAAATGATCTGCTATCTATTTACTTTGGCCACATTCCCCTAGTTACTCTAGCTGATAATATAAACGGACAAAGGGCCTACAACCAGGGCCCTAGTTTCATCAACGAGTTTAAGGATGTGGGAGGAGCCTAAAGACACAGAACCCCAGGCACTGCCTAAATATTACTGATTATTCTTGTCTGCTCACCATTAGGTAACTCCTTTGTCAGAATTTTACCTTTAAATCCTTAGTAAGAAGCACATTGGGAGAAGTAATTCAGCAGCCCAAGGACTTCAAAAGAAAAGAGAAAGAGCAATGAATGTCCAGGGACTACCAGTCAGTCTACCCTTATTTTCATCAAAACCTTTTGACACCAAGGCTTTCCCCTGCCCTCAACACTCTGCAATTATCAGTATCTGCAACCTGGGCTGTTGCCTCTAATTTTAGGTGTAAAACTGCAAGTAATGTCTACCACAAGGTAGTGCTGGAGACAGGCAAGAGCAGACTTACTCAACAAGCTTTCCTTCAACAAATAGTCTTTGCTGCCCTACTAGCCTGCCATCTGTTAACCCTGACAGAGGAGTTCAGTACAGCCTAAATTTCGATAAGGTTCTTACTTTTTCCAAATGGCTGTATAGTTTCTCTAGGGTTGATTATCAGAGAGTTTTTGCTGCTTTCCTGTCCTGGCCAGGAAGTAGAAACTCTCAAATTCTCATTAATTTAATGCTTAGCATATAGTTTGCTCTTAAATGTTTAAAAAATACTGAATGAATAAATCCTGACACTAAGACCTGAAACTACGATTCTTAGTCCATTTTCAAATGAAAAGATGCTGTGACTAATAATAAGCTAATATTTACTATTGAGCCAGATACTACTATAGGTTATTTCTTATTTATTTATTTATTTACTTACTTACTTATTTACTTACTTACTTACTTACTTACTTATTTTACTGGGAAAGGGAGGGACAGAGGGAGAGAGAGAGATAATCTTAAATAGACTCCATGCTCAGGGATGACCTGAACCGAAATCAAGAGCTGGATATTCAACTGACTGAGCCACTCAGGCACCCTAGGTTATTTCTTTAAACAAGACAATACATGTAATAAATGAAGCAGGTATGATTTTTCTTTTGTGCTCTGAGTGAGAAAAAGAAAAAGAAATATTCTTCTTTACAATAATGACATATAATTTAAGTGTTCACTATGTCTAATAGTTAATTATGTGTCTGCTTGACTGGGCTAAGGGATGCCTACGTAGCTAGTAATACATTTTTTCTGGGTGTGTCTGTGAAGGAGTTTCTGGAAGAGATTAGCATTTGATTCAGTCAGCTAAATAAAGAGGTCTGCCCTCACCAGTGTGGATGGATATCAACCACAACAAGGCAACAGTGGAAAAGGCAAAGGAAGGGCAAATTGCTCCCTCTCTTCTTGAGCTGGGATGTCCATCTTTCCCTGCCCTGGGACATCAGAACTCCTGGTTCTAGAGCCTTTAGATTCTAGGGCTTATACCAGCAGCCCCCAGGTTTCTCAGGCCTTTGGACTTAGAATGAATTGTATCATTGGTTTCCCTGGTTCTTCAGCTTAATCTATCTATCTATCTATCTATCTATCTATCTAATTAATTGGTTCTGTTTCTCTGGAGAACCTGGGCTAACACACTGTAATGATTTGCCTAATCATCCAAGTATACTTAGTTAACTAATACTCTTGATCTTTTTCCAGGAGAAAAGATTTTAGTTTTCATGAAAATATAATTTCATGGCTTTGGAGATTATATATATATATATATATATATATATATACACACACACACACACACACACACATATATATACTATACCACTTAATACAAATTAATTTTCTAAAAATTTCTAATATTTTGAAAGAATAGTTTCTAGACAATTTCTTGACTGCTGCTTTAGAGATATATGTATATGGCCCATTTATTTGTATCCCAGAAGCACACCCTGAACTGAAATAGCAGTAATAAAGAGGACACTTACCCAAAGTTCTATGAATTCCAACAGCCTACTCATGGTAAATACTGTGTACAGTCTCCTCAAATATCAGGATTACATTTAATACTTGCAAATGAAAAGCATTGAATACAACAATTTGGGAAACATTTCCCTACATTACTTTTGTGGTGACTGATAAACCATAAAATTAAGAAATAATGTGAAAATAAGGGTGCCTGGCTGGCTCAGTCAGTTATTCATCCAACTCTTGCTTTCTGCTCAGGTCATGATTTTCGTGGTTCATGAGTTCGAGCCCCCTGAGTTGGACTCTGCACTGACAATTTGGAGAGTGCTTGGGATACTCTCTCTCCTCTTTCTCTTTGCCCCCCACTTCCCTACACCACCTGTGCATTTTCTCACTAAATAAACCTTAAAATTTTTTTTTTAATGTGAAAATAGAATTCAATCAGACTTCTAATGGTATTTTATTTTCTCACAGATAGTCCTGAGAGAAATGGCAAAGAGAATGGAAGTGTTTAAAAGCCAATTTTAAATTTACTTTTAAAGTTTAAAGCAAATTAAAAAAATTTTTAAGTGTGCTTCATTTAAGTTAGCTTTCTTTCAGTCAAAGGTAAACAACACATCAGAATGGAGCTTACTCAACTCTGTTCTGAACTAATATTCTAAATAAACTGAATGAGAAGTTTAATATAATTCTGTTTCTTACTAAAATATTCATCTCTATGTAAGATTTTCATAAAGTCTTTGATCTGTAAATTTACTTTTTTAAATGTTACCAATAAAATGTTTTGCTAAAATAATGTATAAGCACATGTTGGGATGAGCACTGGGTGTTGTATGTAAGCCAATTTGACAATAAATTATATTTTAAAAATTAAAATTAAATACATATCACACACACAAAATAATAATATATAAGCACAATTTGAAGGAAATCTGTGTCATAGCTGATACCAGCCTTAAATATGGTAATTTAATACAAATTTACAGATATATATTTATATATTATATATTTATATTATATTAGATATATAATTATATTAAACATATGTAATTATATTCAGTTATGGGGGAATTAACTCCATCAATAAATTAGTTGAAATAATTTTTGTTTTTTTTAGAATTTGTCTCATGACCAAGAAAGAACAATATTTACTGTTTCAACAATCAAATAATGATTGTTATTTGTTATTGTTAATGACTTTCTAGTCAGTAGTTTAAAAGTGAATTTGATCAAAATAGGGGTGCCTGGCTGGCTCAGTTGGTAGAACATGCAACTTTTGATCTCAGGGTCATGAGTTTGGGCCCAAGGTTAGGTGGGGAGCCTACATATAAAAATAATAAATGGGAGTTTAATAAAAATAAAATAAAAGTGAATTTAAACAAATTGACAATTAAGTTTAAATTTTGGCAGTCACTGCATTTATATACTTATCTGAATACCTAGAAGTGTTTTTCACTCTGTAGAGCTATTTCACAAATGTAAATCATAAAATAAATATAGTGTGACACAATCAGAAAAAAACTTAGTGAACTAGAGTAAAATAGAAAATATCTGGGTCATTCCATAGGAAAGATAGGTGATGTTTTATGAAACTTGGTATATGTATATGAAATTATTTTCATAGGTCAAAACTCAGCTAATTTTATATTTATATTTTTATAGATCAAAAAAGTTAAATATAACTTCATATGGTTCAAACTAATATACACAAACATTCATGTACAAATGTAAGCAACATATTCTTGCTGACAAAGAGTAAAAAACAAAATACTACTATACATTACATAGTTTTATATTATTTTATTTTATTTTTTTATAGTTTATTTTTGAGACAGAGACAGAGCATGAATGGGGGAGGGGCAGAGAGAGAGGGAGACACAGAATCTGAAACAGACTCCAGGCTCTGAGCTGTCAGCACAGAGCCTGATGCGGGGCTAGAACCCACAAACCATGAGATCATGACCTGAGCCGAAGCTGAATGCTCAACCGACTGAGCTACCCAGGCACCCCTACATAGTTTTAGAAAATAGACTAATATTTAAGAATTTTTATTTCTTTGAATTTATTTTTTTGAATTACAGGTAGTTTTACTTGTTTATGAAATTTTTGTGGTTTGCTAACTTTCTAAACTACGTTATAATGTGGGTTGATATTTGAAAATGAATTCTAACAAGCTTATAAATAGATATTTTAAAGTATCTAAATTTCTATTATTTTTATTAAAAATGTTGAGAAAAGAATGGGGTTAAGCAAAGAATAATCAAAAGAGGTGGGCAAAGTAACTTTCTGATTTTGTTCTCTGTGTTTGTTTTTTAAAACCATATTTATTATTCGTGTAAATAGTTTATATTTCAAAGCATGATGAAACAGTAACATTACCTAATTTCAATTCCCTGCATCATTTACTGTGATTTGTTATCATTTTAAAGGGCATATATTATTCTTTTCTACTCTAATACTATTATCTAGTACTAGTTGTACTAGTACTTTATTCTTTTAGGAAACTTGTAGGACCTTCTAAAGTTGTTAATGATACAAATAAACTTCTGACCCACAAGTTAAAAAAAAAAAACCAGATTCTAGTGAATTAAATTTATGGTACAATCATTAAAGGCAGTTTCATCTACAGAAGGAAAAACCTCATCTCGTGTCATTGTCATCTGACAGCAGTCATCAAAATTACAATAAATACTTTAAGCAGGTATACCATAAAACAACTTTATGGCTATAAATACAGCATGTACTTTCTTGGAGAAAATTTTTTAAATTTGAAAATGAAGGTGAAAGCAATAGTTACCTTAATCCTACTATCTTCAGATTATCACTCTTAAATGTTTTGGTTTGTTTTCTTCCAGTCTCTTTTCTATAAATACATTATAATGTAAAAAAAACCATTTTTTAAAATTAATCCTAATTTTAAAGTTTGACTCTTGGAGGAAGTGCCTGGGTGGCTCAGTCAGTTGAGTGTCTGACTCCTGGTTTTGGCTTGGATCATGATCCCAGGGTTGTGGGTTCAAGCTCAGCATTGGGCTCCGTGCTGAAAATGGATCCTGCTTAAGATTCTCTCTTTTTCCCTCCATCCCTCTCCCCTGCTCATGCTCACTCTCTTTCTCTCTAAAATTAAAAAATAATTTTGACTCCTGGGACACCAGGGTGGCTCAGTCAGTTAAGTGTCTGATTCTTGATTTTGGCTCAGGTCATGATCTCACACAGTTCATGAGACTGAGCCTTGTGTTGGGCTCTGAGATGGCAGTGCAGAGCCTGTTTGAGATTCTCTCTCTCCTCTCTCTGCCCCTCCATAATTGGGTGCACATATGCACATGCATGCTCTCTCTCAAAATAAATATTTTTTTAAAGAATTGACACCCTATGAAATACATGATTTTAAAATAAAACAACATTTAGAAGTCATAATTCTTTAATATTCCTTATTAGGAATACAATATTTTCAGTTAACTGAAGACTTAGACATCATCATATTATTTTATTCATTGGTTTTTTTTTTTAATTTTAAGCAGTCTCCATGCCCAACATAGGGCTTGAACTCACAACCCTGAAGTAAAGAGTCACATGCTCTACTAACTGAGATCATCTTATTAAACTCTTAATTTACCATTAAGAAAAACCTAAGCCAGAGAGGTTAAACAACCTGTCCAAGGCTACAAATGTTAGTTACTGGTAAAACATGATGCCTAGTAGTATTCTTCTCACAACCACTTTGCCTTCTTTCTTAAGTGGGTTATATTTTAAATAGGCCACCCTCTAGTACTATATTATTACATGCTTTAATTATTTCAGGTTATACTTCAGAAATGAGCAAAAACATTACTCCTAAAAAGAAAAAAAAAAAAAAAGAATGGAGATACATTTATCCTCTTCCTCCAAAGCCATTTGTTAAAACACATTGTTGGGGGGGGCACCTGGGTGGCTCAGTTGGTTAAGCATCTGACTCCGGCTCAGGTCATGATCTCAGTTTGTGGGTTCGAGCCCTGCGTCAGGCTCTGTGCTGACAGCTCAGAGCCTGGAGCCTGCTTTGGATTCTGTGTCTCCCTCTCTCTCTGCCCCTCCTCCACTCATGCTCTGTTTCTCTCTATCTCAATAATAAATAAACATAAACAAATTCTAAAAAACACATTGTTGGGGCACCCGTGTGGCTCAGTCGGTAAAGCATCTGACTGCAGCTCAAGTCATGATCTCACAGTTTATGAGTTTGAGACCCACATCAGGCTCTGTGCTGACAGCTCAGAGCCTGGAGCCACTTCAGATTCTGTGTCTCCCTCTCTCTGCCCCTTCCTCACTGATGCTTTTTCTCTGTCCCTGTCTCTCTCTCAAGAATAAATTAAAAAAATTAGGGGTGTCTGGGTGGCTCACTTGGTTAAGTGTCTAAGTGGTTCAGATCATGATCTTGTAGTTCACAGGTTAGAGCCCCACATCAGGCTCTGTCCTGACAGCTTAGAGCCTAGAGCCTTCTTCAAATTCTGTGTCTTCCTCTTACTCTGGCCCTCTCCTGCTCACACTGTCTCTCTCTCTCTCTCTCTCAAAAATAAATAAAAATATTTTTAAAAATTAAAACCACATCATTAGTAGTTTAGATATTTTATTTTATTTTTAAATGTTTTTATTTTTGAAAGAGAGAGACAAGTGTGGGGTGGGGGGCAGAGAGAGGGAGACACAGAACCCAAAGCAGTCTCCAAGTCTGAGCTGTCAGCACAGAGCCCAATGTGGAGCTCAAACTCACGAGCCGTGAGATCATGACCTGAGCTGAAGTCGGACGCTTAACCAACTAAGCCACCCAGGCACCCCTTCATTTCATTTTTACTTATTTTTTTGTTTTGTTAAGTAATCTCTGCCCCCATCATGGGGCTCAAACTCACGACATCAAGATCAAGGGTTGCATGTTCCTCTGAGCAAACCAGGTGCTTCTAGGCATTTTAATAATTGCACAAATATGAACTAAAAAATATTAGAAGCAACATACCTATCACCCTATCAAGAAGCAATGTATATTTTCTTCATCTGTCAGGGTTTAACCTGTGTGAGGCTCAGGTATGAGACAACATGAGAAACTATTATACTATTAAACTATTATACTCTCCAGTGAAACTGATGAAAAAAAATTTTAACACCTATGTAAAGTCTCTGGAAATGATTCTAAAGACATACAACAAATGAAGAAATATTTATTCAATAACATCTAATAAAATTTGATACGAATAGTGAGAATTTGTGATGTTTGGCCAAGACCCACCCTATCCTTCCCCCTTCTAAAGCTCAGTAAGGTGGAAACTCCACTAGAGACTGCCAGGGCCAAGAATATCCCCGTGTCTCAGATCTGAAGAATTATAATCCACTCAGAAGACTGTCTTCCTGGGAAGGGAAGGACCTCAGCATTTCTCATTCTACTTCAGCTACCTGTTGCTGAGACTAAATTCTGGTGAATGTGAGGGAGAGTTGGGGGAATTTTTTCTTCCACCACTACCTCCCCGCTTCTTGGAATGGAGGGTCTATCTACCTTGGAGACAGCACTGCTAAAAATATTGGAGCCCTCGGTGCCATTAAACTGGTTTGATGAGACATTATCATCCTATCTTCCCTTAGTTAATCATGGTTTCCTTTTGGGGTTTTGAACATATTTACAATGGCTTCTTCCGAGGTTTGTCTGTTAAAGCTCTCCTTGCTGAGAGATACAAGCTAGAGACACCTGGGGCTACTCCCAAACTGGCCCTTATCCCTTATCTCAGCTCCTAAAGCAGGGGTGTCACTCAAAAAAAAAAAAGCATCATTGTTCCTACCCCTTCTCTACACTGCCAGAACTAGTTCACCAGAATGGTAAGAGGAAAGAGACAAATGGGAGGAGACACAGGGGTCAGAACACATCTGAACAAAATTTCAGAAATGTGCCTTCAAAGGAGCCCTACTTTGATTTAATCCATTTGTGGAGCAATTTATGACCCAAAGACATTTTTTTGAAAACAATAGAGTATCAGTCAGCAATTAGTGTAGTTTAACAGTTGGGTGTGGTCAGGGAAAGAGAAAGAACTTTGCCAAAAATAACTGTTAGCCCAGGGTGACTGTGATTAGACCCAAGCACCATCAGAGGCTTCACTTTATAGGGGTTAAGAGACTTCACTAAAATAACTCAGCCAGTCACCAAACAAGTAAAGAACAAGTCCTAGAGGAGGGCGAGAACTAGTACCCAGAGTTGTTATATTATCTAAAATGCATAATATCCAACAACAACAACAAATCGCAAGACATGCAAAGAAATGTAAAGTATGATCCATACGCCAGGCAGGAAAGGAGGCACAAGAAACTGCTTCTGAAGAAACCAGATGTTCGATTTAACAGACAAAGCTCGGAAGAAGCCATTGTAAATATATTCAAAACCCCAAAAGGAAACCATGATTAACTAAGAAAAGATAGGATGATAATGTCTCATCAAATAAAGGGTATCAATAAAGAGAAGTTATAGAAAAAAAAACAAATGGAAATTCTAGAACCAAAAGGACAATAAGTGAGATGATAAATTTATTAGTGGGGTTCAACAGTAGATTTGAACTGTCAGGAAAAAAGAATGAGCAAACTTGAAGATAGATTGATGAGATTATGTGATCCAAAGAATTGAGAGAAAAAAAGAATGAAGAAAAATGAACGGAGTATCAGAGAATGGCAAAACACCATTAAGCATGCCAATATATGCAAAATTGGAGTACATTAATCTAACTATCAACAACTTGATAAGCATAGAGATCCACAGACATCAGACGTCAGAATAAAAATGTTGAAAGCCAAAGACAAGGAGAGAATCTTGAAAGCAGCAAGAGATAAATGACTCATTATTTACAAAGGAACCCCAATAAAATTTGCTGACTTACAACCAGAATGAGACCAGAGACAGTGGGATAACATATTCAGAGGGCTCAAAGAAAAATAAAAAATCTATCAACCGAGAATCCTGTATCCAGCAAGGCTATCTTTCAAAAACAAAGGCAAAATAAAGATATTTCCAGATAAACAAAACCTAAATGAATTTGATAGCCGAGCTACCTTACAATAAATACTATCAAAAGTTCTTCAGACTTAACACAGTGGCTCAGGTCACTAATTCAAATCCGCATGAACAAACAAAAAGCACCAGCAAAGGTAATGATGTAATTACAAAAGCAGTATAAATGCATATTTCTTTTTCTTAACTGATTTAAAAAGCAATTGTATAAAACAATGTATATGAAATGTATTGTTGTGACTACAACATATAGAAACATACTGTGTTTGCCAGGAATAGCACAAAGAAGTGAGAACAATGATGTATTAGAGAAATTATAAATAATAAACCAGACTTGCACACCTAGAATAAATCCCACTTGGTCATCATTTATACCCTTTTCAAACTTAATGAGAATAAACCTATATAACCCAGCAATTAATTTTTAAATAATGCTAAGGCCCATTATCAGTTCAGAGTTTCAATTTAACTTCTGAAAAACCTCCTTTAAATTTTATACATCAAATATTCTGGGAAAAGGGCTTAAAATGTATAGTCATTCCTATTGTGTAATTACTCCTTTGATGTTGGCTGTGTCCACTTTCATGTTCGCTTTAATAAGGAGTGTAATTTATAAAAACCACAGAAAAACATACTTTCCCCAATGGAAAGGGTTGTTTCTGAAACCATTGTGGTAGGGAAATGATTAGCTGAGGAATTTAAGTTGTTGTGGAAAAAAAAATAGTTTTAGGCAAAACCCTAAGAAGTCAGTTTTTAGGTTCACTAAAATTAAGATTGTATTATATAAGGAGAATGATAGTCTATATATTTATTTAGTAATAAATGTATGGTTTATCATTCTTCGCTTACTAGAAATCTTTCAAGATCTCTCACTCCCAAAGTTTCAAATTTGTTTTTTTTATGTTAATTTGGAGAGAGTGTACATGCAGGAGTGGAGGAGGGGCAGAGAGAGGGAGAGAAAGAATCCCAAGCAGGCTTCAGCTGTCAGCACGGAGCCCAACATGGGGCTTGATCTCACAAACCATGAGCTCATGACCTGAGCCCAAAACAAGAGTCAGATGTTTAACTGACTGAGCCACCCAGATGCCTTGAATTTTGTTTTTGCTGTTAGACACACTAAGCGCAGTAAGAAGACAATTGAGAAGAAGCCTAACCTCATTCTAAATGTTTGATACTCCTCAGATCTTATGATTCTCAGTTAATTGCATCTCTTAAACCCCTCCATACCGAATCTTAGAGATGCAAAATATATAGTTGATTTAAAATATTGTGTAACTTTTAACCTACTAAAAATGTCACTAAGTATTTTTCAAGCTCTTCTCTAATACAGAAGCTCCTATTATAGTTTAATACTACTTTCTGTCCAGAGTCTTTTTTTTTTTAAAGGCAATTTTTTTTTAATGTTTATTTTTGATACAGAGAGACAGAGCAGGAGAGGGGGAGGGGCAGAGAGAGAAGGAGACACAGAACCAAGTAGGCTCCAGGGTCTGAGCTAGTTGTCAGCACAGAGCCTGACGCGGGGCTCGAACCCACGAACGTGAGATCTGACCTGAGCCGAAGTCGGAGGCTTAACCGACTGAGCCACCCAGGCGCCCCTGTCCAGATTCTTTATATTCATCTCAGCACCACCCCTTTAACAGAACCAGGAATGGAGTTGTCTCTGGTTTTGTTTCTTGTGTTTAAGGCTGTATCCAGAACTTTTTTCCTCTGCCACTTACTTTAGTGTTTACCTTTCCTAATCTCCAGTTTCCTCTTTTTAAAATTATCTCAGGACACCTGGGTGGCACAGTCAGTTAAGGATCCAACTCTTGATTTTGGCACAACTCATGTTCCCAGAGTCATGAGATTGAGCCTTGAGTCGGGCTCCATGCTAAGCATGGAGCCTGCTTGCTCATGCATTCTTTCTCTCTCAAAATAGTTTAAAATAAATAAATTAAATTAAATAATCTCTTTAAGATGGGTGCCTGGCTGGCTCAGTTGGTGACTTGATGCAACTTGATCTTGGGATCATGAGTTAGAGACTCACGTGTGGCAAAGAGTTTACGTAAAATAAGAAAAAATAAATAAAATAAACCAATTATCTCTGTAAGAATGGCCTAAGAACTGTATTCATACAAACCAAATTTCTAAAAACTACAAAGAAGATATACCTATCAATTTTTTAGTTTGGGAAAGATTACTACATTTGCAAATGATTATAAATGCTATTGTACTCATTACAAATCTTTCTTCTCAATAAAATCTGCAGCTTTTTTTCTTCCTCTCTTCTTTCTTTCCTTTTCCTCCTTTCAACTCCTCTCTCCTTGATCTCTCTCTCAGCCCAGTGATATAATTTCACATATTTTAGTAACTTTTTTCCTTGGAAAAATGTTAATTTAATTTATATTATTTCTCTAAAAGCTCAGCTGTGGCCTTCAAGTATTTTGAGAATAACATTGGGGTACTTTTTTTAAATTAATGATGGATACATTTCAATTCTGAGCTCTTAATTCCCTTCCTTAAAACATGGCAGTTTTCATAATTAATCTTTCAAGTTTTCTAGTTAACACTATCAAATTATAGGTTTATATTCTACATGTTCATAAATGACTCACAATATTTCATTTTAAAGAAGTTTTTTTTTTAATGCTTATTTGTTTTTGGGAAACGGAGAGACAGAGTGCAAGCAGGGGAGGGGCAGAGAGAGAGGGAGACACAGAATCTGAAGCAGGCTCCAGGCTCTGAGCTGTCAGCACAGAGCCTGATTTGGGGCTCAAACTCACAAAGTGTGGGATAAAGTGTGGGATCATGACCCGGGCTGAAGTTGGATGCTTAACCAACCGAGCCACCCAAGTACCCCAAGACTCACGATATTTCAAATATGCTGAATTACACAGATTGCAACAAAGAAGTAGGTATATTTTAACCGATTTTGACCTAGTCTTGGAAATTTAACAAGGCACATTATAGCATATTGGTAGGAAATGTTACTGAGAATAAGAAATAGGAACTCTCAGAATTCCCTTACAAGCTTCCTTTTTAGCCACAGGCAAGCCCCTTAGCCTCTCTGGGCTTACTTCCTCATCTAGAAAATGTGATCTCTAAAATTCTTTCCAGCTCCAACATTTTACGAAGTTTATGAACTAAAATTATCACAGAAAAAAATGATTAAAAAGTTGAAATATTCAATCTATAAAACTTATCTATTCAAATAAATACTAAGCTACAATTTAAAAGTAACAAATCACATTTCTTTCTATAATTCGCAAAAAAGGGGGCTATAAAAGCCAGGTATATAGGCAGTACACAACATTATACATTGTTGGATAAACATTGTTACTAGATCATACGTAATGTTTAACCTTAACTCTGTGAGGCTAACAGTCTTTGAAATACAAGGATGGAGTAATTACTTCTAACCCATTTGCTGAGTCCAATCACATATATTAGTTCCATTTTATTCATCATAACTAGTTAAATGATAGGGGTTTTTTTTTTTCCTAAAAATAAACAAGCAAAAGTATTTTCAATTCCTTGCCCCCAAGAAAGGCTATTAATTGGCAGGAGTGGCAAGCTAAGAGATAAAGGGTCACAAACTCAGATGCCTTCAGAGGCAGCAAAGCAAGTGAATTAAATGTGCGAAGTAGCTTATAGAGAACACAAATGAGATTGGCAGGTCAGTGACAACTGAACAGTACACGCCTTGCCTATACACACGCTGATTAGAATGCATGAGCAATCTGGTTTTTCTTGCAGGAAAACATCTCTATCAATTAGCTCTCCGGCATCTACAGTCCTTCAAAACTATTTCAGGTTCTAAGTATGTGGCAGAATTTAAAAAAGAACTTTTTAAAATCAAAAGTACTTTCACAATTTACATCAATAAGAAACCTTCAAATCTCTTTTACATAATTCAACAAATAAAACTTGGGCACCAATTACATGTTAAGGCATTATCAGTATTCTTTAAGACAAGAAAGATAGTGGTATACTGTTTCTATATAGCAATGAAAATTAATTTTTTTAATTTTCAGAGAAGAATAATTTTTTTAATTTTCAGAGAAGAATAATTCTGTACTTTTTTTTTTAGAGAGAGAGCAAGTGGGGAGGGACAAAAGGAGAGAGAGAGAGAGAGAGAGAGAGAGAGAGAGAGAGAGAGAGAGAGAGAAATCCCAAAAAGCTCCACACTTAGCAGGGAGCTCATTGAGGGGCTGAATCCCACAACTCTGGGATCATGACCTGAGCTGAAATCAAGTCAGAAACATAGCCAAATGAGCTACTCAGGTGCCCAATAATTCTGTACTTAAAAAAAAAAACCCAAAAAAACTTTTTAATCCAAAGATTATCAATCTACCTAATCTATAAATCCTTTATTCAGGAGAAAAGGCTTAATCAAGAAATTGCAATAAATGACAGTGGGTTTAATATAGAAATCATATCCACCACTTTGATGCTTTCAGTTCTCTTTACACCTGTGAGAAAATTTGTTTATCCTTCCCTAAGAAGTTTACTGTTTTCTTTGCTTTTTGTTTTGAGAGAGAGAGAGAGAGAGAGAGAGTGTTTGTGTGTGCACACGCGTGCATAAGTTGGGGAGAGAGGGAGAGAGAATCTTAAGCAGGCTCCATACTCAGTGTGGAGCTTGCTCAGGGCTTGATCCCATGACTCTGGGATCATGACCTGAGCTGAAATCGAGTTGGGCTCTTAACCAACTGAATCACCAAGCACCCCTTCCCTAAGGAGTTTTAGTTGTTCAGAGAACCAAAGTTATAAAAGAATTATTTGTTAATTATGTGGAAGAGTAAGTATGATTAGCTGAATTTTCTGGCATTTTCAACCTTTTTTTTTTTTTAAAGATTTTATTCTTAGTAACCTCTATACCCAATGTGGGGCTAAAGCTCACAGCCTGGAGATCAAAAATCCCATACTCTACCAACTGAGCTGGCCAGGTTCCATTTGCAACTAAAGCATGTGGTGATCTCCAGCAATTCTATTCTTAGATATATACTCCAGAAAATTGAAAAGTTATGTACACAAAAACTTGTACAAAAATGTTCATAGCAGCATTATTCACAACTGCCAAAAAATGAAAAATAACATAAATGCCCATCAGCTAATAAATGAATAAACAAAATGTGGTCTCTCCATAGAATGGAACATTATTTGATCATAAAAAAGGAATCATCAGAAGTACTGATACATGATGCAACATGGATGTACCTTGAACACATCATGCTAAGTGAAAGGAGCTAAGGGAAAAAAAGTCACCTATTCTTTGATCCCATTTGCACTAGATGTCCAGAATAGACCTCTCTAATCCATAGAGACAGAAGCAGATTTGTGTTCTCCAGGCACTGAAGAATAGGAAGTGAGTGCTAATAGATAGGGCGTTTCTTTCTCAGGTGATGAAAAGTTCTGGACTCAGTGGTTACACAACTCTGTGAATATAGTAACCCCTGAACTATATACTTTTAAAAAGGGAAGCTCTATGGCATGTCAATTATATTGCAGTAAGGCTGTAAAAAGTATGTGGTAATTATAACCTATTTATTGAATTTCTAAAAGAAGACTCATAGTCTGCTAAAGAGTGATAGGATCCAGTATACAGTCACCCTGAAAACTACTTTTGAACCAAAAGCTTTGTTTCAAGACATCACTCTTACTATAGTTAAAAATAAAAAAGAAAACAATTTTTAAATGTAAATATATTTTAAAAATTAAAATACCTAAGAAATGCAATCTATACATTTGAAAAAGTAAAATATTCATATGCATAACAAGTAGTAGCAACATCATTCATAAGCAGCAGTTAGTGTTTATTTTCCCCATAGTTTGGTTTAACACCATAGTGGTACTTTATTCTTTTTAGGGAAATTGCATAAGGTACATATAGCATATTATCAGTAAGTTATAGAAGACTGTAATTGGAAAATTAATTCCAAGTAACAATATTTCCTCTAAAAACACATTTATTATTAAACAAATTATTTTAAACTAGTGGACAATAAAATGTGCCTATAATTTATTAAGTCCAAGATATATAGTCAACCTGCATAAAATTACATATGGCATTTTAAAAACAGGCTATTTCTAAAATATCAGTAATTCAGGCAATTGGGATTTCCACAGGAGATAAATTGCCATTAATTTTCTTTTTAAGATGAAAATGTCTGCCTTAAGAACATTACAACTATGTAGTTAGAAATGCTATAGCATACTTTAAAAATCAAAATGGTGAAACATATGCATTAGTACATTCTTTTATGGGTACCAGCCCTGTAGCAGCATTTCAAATGGAGATTTAAATCTAGTCAACCACATTTCCAAATGACTTGGGTTTTTATTTTCTAGAAATACATATCACATGTGTAGCTTAGTTAAGAATTTAAATTTCCATTATAAATGAGGACCTATCATACTGATAATGTAAAGATAAAAGAAATAAAGTACTTGGATAGGCTAGTACTTTATTAGAAATATATCCACTAACTCCACAAAAACAAATTTTACATGAAGCAAAATACTAAAAATGTCTGATTTGGGAGAAATGAAATAAAATACAGTGGACAGGTTTTCTCTTCATCTCTAACTGTAAAAAATCCCTTTTGCCTATTTATTTGACCCGTCTCTATTCATGCAATTTAATGAATCCTCAAAATAATTTACACATCTTTATACAGAATTCACATCTACATCAGTAAACTGCCAGTCCTTTTATATTTTCAGTGCTTTATCAAAATATGAGTAACAAAGTTTTTCATTCTATGAGGCAGGAAGATGTTTCCTAAGTACTTCTTTGGATGATGAGGATATAGTATCTGGGAAGGACACCTCAAATTCTATTAGAAGGTCACCACGCTGGTCAGGGTTTTTTGGAAATGGCAGCCCATATCCAATAATTCTTCTCCTCATTCCAGGTTTCACAATATCATTTATTGACATAGGTATGGTTCTTCCATCCATTGTTGGCACATTAATTGAGCAGCCACACAATGCCTGAAACAGACCAAATAAAATGAACAAACTCTAAAACTTAAAAAACTCGACAAAAATATAACCATGTGTGAAGGAGGAAACCACTAAGGTAAAATCTTAACCCCTAAAAGTATATCAATAATTGTAAGACTTTTTTCCTATTAACAAATGTCTTTAGGACATGCATGGGCAGACATATTCTAAAAGAAGGAAAGGAGAAAGGGATGGAAAGGAAAAGAAAAGAGAAGTAAAGAATGTCTTCCACAATGCCCTGAAACGAAATGGAATGTTTGAGGCTGCCACTACAGCATTCAAAATGCAGAGGTGGAAATGGACAAGAAAAGAGGGAGAAATTTAGGAAAAGAATAGCATAAGAGTAACTATCTACTTCTCTGGAAGGAACAATACTAGGATAAGAAATACATTTATTGGTTTTGTCATACAAATGTTTACTGAGTGCATACTATATGCCACACATTCTTGCTAGAGGCTGAGCTGAGGGACCATGAACATGGACCCCACCTGAGGGAATGCGCAAGGAACCCAGAAGCAAACCAGTAATAATAATATATATATATATATATATAACATTGGCACAGAAATGCAGAAGTCTTTTGGTGAGACGTAGGGCACCCATCTTACCCCCTTATCTTCTGACAGTACAGAATGTTTAGCTAAGCTTTGGACCTTTAGCAGGTATTGAAGCAGAGCGAGGAACAATCCTCCATAGATTAGAGTTCAGACAATGACATAGATGTATGTAAGATAAGAATAGAGCAAACTTAGGGAAATGTATATATATTTATGGGTAGAAAGCAGATTTAAAATGACCTCTTTTTTTTTTTATTTTTTTTTTATTTTTGAAAGAGAACAAGCAGGGGAGGGACAGAGAGAGAGAGGGAGACAGAATCCCAAGCAGGCTCCATGCTGTTAGCTTAAACTCACAAACCATGAGATCATGACCTAAGCCGAAATGAAGAGTTGGACGCCTAACAGTCTGAGCCACCCAGGCACCTCTAAAATGACCTTTCATTTAAGCTAAAAAGTTTGGACTTTATGGTAAATGCTATGTGGAATTATTCAAGAACTTTAAGCAGGGAACTGACATGGCCATATTTACTGGATTATAATGCAATTTGAAAAATAATGTCTAAGAACAAACAAGAACCTATATATTAAAGCAGTACCCTTACAATTATTTTAAATTTGGGGCACCTGGTTGGCTCAGTTGGTTAAGCGTCTGGCTTCAGCTCAGGTCATGATCTCATGGTTCGTGGGTTCGAGCCCCATATAGGGCTCTGTGCTGACAGCTAGCTCAGAACCTGGAGCCTGCTTCAGATTCTGTGTCTCCCTCTCTCTCTCTCTGACACTCCCCTGCTCGCATTCTCTCTCTCTCAAAAATAAATAAAAAACATTTTTAAAGAAGTAAAAAAACAATTATTTTAAAGTAATATCTTTTTGTTATATAATTATTACTCCAAATTAACAATTTTGGAAAAAATCTTATACATGGACTAAGGTGATAAAATTCCAATGTATATCTCATAAACTGTATCTATAAAAACTGAGTAGAGTTTACCCAGTATTAGGTTCCATAGTACATAATCCAGCTAGCACTTAAAGTTGGCATTTAAATTGTTACACAGGTAACTAAACTAAACTATAGAAAATATAACCCTATCCATAAGAGAGGCATTATAGGGGTGCCTGGGTGGCTCAGTGGGTTAAGCGTCCAATTTCTGCTCAGGGCATGATCTCGTAGTTCGTGGGTTTGAGCCCTGCGTTGGGATTTCTGCTGTCAGTGTCGAGTCCACTTCAGATCCTCTGTTCCCCTCTCTCTCTCTGCCCCTCCCACACTCACACACACATGCTTTCTCACTCTCTTTCTTACAAATAAATAAATATTTTTTTAAAAAAGAAAGAGGTATTATAGTGGTACTACCTCTGGGGATTCTTAAATTTTAAAAATAACATATACTAAACATTTAGTAAGTATTATCTATTGTTTAGATAAATTCCCTAAGATAAGATGCATAATTCTGTTTGGTTTCAGAATCCCTGTTGCTACTAACTTACCTCTCGTAAAGTAATTTTAGCAGTGTAAATTATATTTGATCCATCCCTTTTAAATTTGGGATGATCTTTATCTTTAATGATAAAAACAATGTCTGCTGGAATACTAGTTGGCGTTTCATCTCCTTCCCTTGGAAAAGTAATTTTGGTGCCTTCTTTCCACCCTCTTTTAATCTCAATGGTGAGAATTTTGTCCTCAGATCTATAACTCCTTCCATCAGGATTCAACCTTTTTCGAGAAATCTTCATCCGCTTGGTACAACCACTATATATTTCTTCAAGTGATACTCTAAGTTCATGAATAATTGGAGGATCTTGTTTAATGCGGGATGGCCCCACAGAATTCCTGTCTCTCGGATATCCATTCATGCTGAATCCAAAGGCAGTAAAAGGATCTCCATCTACTTCCATTTCATCAGAATCTCTACCACCAGGCATCCGTCTTCCAAAGAAAATTTCAAAAGGGTTGGAACCTCCAAAGAATGCTGCAAATGTGGCATGAGGATCACCATGAAAGGTGTACCGGAAGGTACCTCCTTGTCCATCAGTACCTCCTGCTCCCCCTTTCAACCCTAAATGAACACAGAAATGTGATTAGAAAAAAGCTTGCAACTCTTGAAAGTTAAACTTTCAAAAATTGTATTACTAATTAAATTTTGGTCAACCTAGGTTATGATTTAAGATTCGCCAGAAATGCCATTGTAACTAAATACAGAACAGTTAACCTAACTTTTGATCATTCCATCATAAGTTAAACTTTTACCTTTCAGATTCCTCCACCACGTCCCAATCTTTAGTGATAATTTATTCCTGAATCTTTATTCCTTAGGTAAATAAGAAAATAAAATCGAGAACCCCTTGTCTCATAAACCACTGGTTTGACAATCTGAAGTATGTAAGTTTTCAAAAGATGCTAATTGAAAAGTCTTTGGTAACCAATGCAAAATGCATAACCTAAATCTTTAAGTATTATTATAATTGGTGAGCATATCATATTCATACCAGCTAGCTTCAGTTTAGATCATCTTTTACTGTTTAAGAATTAAAATAGAACTCTTTCTGTGACAGAACGGAGAAAAGTTCTAATAGGACACATTATAAAAAATACTTCTTTAAACTGTTATCCCTAATTTAGCTAACAAAATTGTTTATCTAGGCATACCATGTGTGATAGGATTATTTTCAACACAATGTAGAAAGAAGACTAAAATCAAGAGCTGTAAACATTCTGTAAGTCCTTTGGACTGGTTATTTCTATTGTGGACAACTTGCTTCACTATCTTGCTGAGATAGTGATATTTTGACCCTGTTCTTTAAGATATCAACTAAGTACTATGTAGTTCACAAACAATTACACTTTTGAGACAGCATTTTCTATTTACCAAAGAAGGTTTCTGTTAAACACCCACCAAACATTAGTATAGTGTCTTTTAAAGGATCAATACTGATAAGGATTTATATCATTATAGTAGTAGCAAAGTTTCTGAATGAGTCTTATGGGTATTACTGACCAAGGAAACAAGCATGAATAGAACCTAAAAAATTTTAAACATTCAAGAGAGTAAACTAAGAGATTCCAATATGTTCAAAGAGTGAGTAAGTTGAAGGCAGGAAATACATTCTATTCGTTTTGTATTGCTCACATAAACAGGGCTGAAAATGATAACACTCATGTTTATTGAATAGAGAATAAACTAATAGTGTTTAAACTTTAAAAGGAGGCAAAAGCTATATAAAGTATAATCACACATACATATACATGAGAGATTTAAGAATAAAAAATTATACAGGAATCATTCAGCATGCTTTCAAAGAGACTTGGTTTTGCATATTTTATTCTATTTAGTTTCTTCCGTTAAAAAGTACACATATAGTATGGTAGTACTGAGCCACTATATTGTACACCTGAATCTAATATAACACTGTATGTTAACTAACTGGAATAAAAATTAAAACTTCAAAACAAACAAACATATACATATAGTCTTTTCCATCCAACAGACTCAACTAATGTTAAAATTTTTACCTTCATCCATGAATACAAATCTGGAGAGACCCAGAAAAATCTAATAATCTGAAAAACTGTCAAAATATGTATTGAATGATACATCCAAATAGCAGTTAGGATGTTCCTTGCAGAAAGAGAATGACAAGTATAAGCAGGACAAGGAGAATTAACATGCAGCTCACACAAAACTTTGCATAATTTTTAGTGGTACAGTTAGAACTCCAAATGTTAAAAAAAAGATAGTGACAGAGTTTCACAGATGACAAGTTATGTATATAGCTCAAGGTCATGACCAATGTGACTAAACCAATGCTTAAATAACTTCAATCATTTCATCTTTTGTCCCAGAAATAGAATAGAGTATAATAGTTTAACAGCAAGTTGAGTAGCTTCCCAATCTAATTCTCTACAAGACAGAATCTAAATGTTTGCACTCATAATAAATTCATTAAAACAAAGAATAACATTTTAAGTTATTATGTTATGGGTTTGGCTTTTCCCTAAAACCTCCTCCCTCCTCTGCCAAAAATGGTAACTCAATCAGGATTACAGAGTCCCTGAGAAGATTCACAGTCTGAAGTAACATTTATCAAAGCTGACAAAAAGCCTCCAATGGAACTTTGAGGTTTTCCTTGACACTAAACAGTCAAGTACATAGCTGAGAATAAGTACTAGGCTACTATAATGACTGAGAAAATCCTATCAATATTCATAACAATATATCACGAATTATTATGCAAGTATCACTTGCATTGCCTAGCACTTGAATTGTAACAGGCATGTATCAAGTATACAGTCAACGCTTTATTACATACATTTTTGCCTGCTCATGGAAAATTTTAATATTCAGCTGGATTCCCTCTCTCAAAAATGTTTTCTAGACAACATCATCATTTTGCATGATCATGGAATATACTCTAGAATCAACACTGGCCCACGTTATAGCAAGACTGCTATTATTTTAAAATAACAAACCAACCAATTTGCAATCCAAAACCAAATATGTGTTTGTTTGGTATACTCTCCATAACAATAATTTCCACTAGTTAGGTGAAAGTTTGACAAAAGAAGCAGTACTGGAGAAGAATTAGTATTTCAGAGGAAAAAATTACAGGACTTAAACAACTCTTACTTTAAGGAGATTTGATATGTAAAAGTCTAGATTTATAGCAAGACTTACAAAGTTACTAGAATAATGAGATCCTTTTAAGCAGTTTTGACTCAAAAATTCAACTTATTTTTAAAAATACATAGCAAATAAAAAGAGATTCAGTTGATTACATAAACTAAAAAGGAACAAACGAGTATAAAGATTAAAATACTAAACACAAGTTTGGTTGCTATAAATACGACCTTTCAGTAGTTAAAGAAAGTTACTGAATAAACTACAAACAAACAAAAAAAAGGCATAAAGAATAAGAAATCTAGGATCTAGGGTTACAGATCTAGGATACTGTAAGGACACATTACCGAAAGTCTTTTTTTTTTTTTTTAAGTCTTTTAATACAAACTTCTACTGAAATCCATTGAACCATAAACCTAAAACCTTCTGGGAGATACAGGTTCAAAATCCAATTTTAAACTTCTGTAATTGTGGGGTTTTTGTTTTCAAATGATTCAACTATGGACATTTCCCTATTTTTAAAAATAGCTTTATTTATTACATACTATAAAATTTACCCATTGCAAATATATAATTCAGTGATTTTAGTAAAGTTGTAGAGTTCTGCAGCCATCATCACAATCCAGTTATAGATCATTTCCATCAACCCAACCAGTATTCTACTTTCTGTTTATAGCTAATCCCTGCTCCCACTTCTAGCACCAGGCAACCCACTGATCTGCTTTCTATCTCTGTAAATGTGCCTCTTCCATGAATTTCAATAAATGGAATCATAGAATGTGTAGCCTCTGACATCTGACTTCTTTTACTTAGCATAGTTTTTGAGGTTCATCCATGTTATAGCATGTTTCATTAAGTCAATCTTTTTTTTTTTTTTCAAATGTTTTTTTAAATTTATTTTTGAGAGACAGAGAGAGACAGCGCGAGCAGGGGAGGTTCAGAGTGAGAGGGAGACACAGAATCTGAAGCAGGCTCCAGGCTCTGAGCTAGCTGTCAGCACAGAGCCTGATGCGGGGCTCGAACCCACGAACTGTGAGATCATGACCTGAGCCGAAGCCGGATGCTTAACCGACTGAGCCACCCAGGCATCCCTAAGTCAATCTTTTTAATGCTAAGTAGTATACCAGTGTGTACGTGTGTGTGTGTGTGTGTTTGTGTGTGTACACACATACATATATACCACATTCTGTTTATCCATTCACTTAAAGACTACTTTCAAATTGGTTCCAGTTTGGGGCCATTACAAATAATGCTGCTATGAACATTTATTACATGTCTTTTTGTGGACCTATGTTTTCATTTCCCTTTTACAGATTCCTATGAGTGAAACTTCTGGCTCATACTGTAAATTTAAAATGTCTCTAGTTTTGTCCAAAAATTTTAAAACCCAGCATTTAAAACTGTGGATATTAGAGATTTTTCAAAACGTGAATAAATTGGATCACTGGTTCTCTTAGTTTCTAAATATATAAATTTAGCATGTTCAACTCATATACTTCTCAGTTCATGGTTCCTGTTCCCGCTGTCCCAGGACTTGAAAAAGAGTGTAATTGGGGAACCTGGGAGACTTAGTTGGTTAAGCGTCCTACTACAGCTCAGGTCAGGTCTCACAGTTCCTGGGTTCAAGCCCGGCATCAGGTTCTGTACAAACAGCTCACAGCCTGGAGCCTGTTTCAGATTCTGTGTCTCCCTCTCTCTCTGCCCCTCCCCCACTTATGCTCTGTCTCTCTGTCTCAAAAATAAACTGTACACAAAAAATTTTTTAATAAAAAAAAGAAAAAGAGTGTAATAATTGGCGGAAGGAAGTATATCATGTAAATCACTAACAGCTCCGGAGTCCTACCATTTAGTGTTTTATTACTACTGGAGAACACACAGGGCTACGGAACCAGGACTGCAGCTACAAACTGACCAATAGAAGGCAAAGAGGAGAACTATTTTCCCACATTTAAACAGTATACCAAAAAGGGATTTTTTCAAAGAATAAATGAGCTATTCTGAATAAAGAACAGATAAATATAATGCTTTTCTGTAAAGGAAGAATAATTTTGAAAAATAATAACTTTCATTAAACTGTATTTTCAAATAACTCTTAACTAGAGAATGATATTTCTGAATATATTTCAATGCTTTAAAACATTTATTCTGCCCTCTCCAATACCTTTATTGTTTATAGCAATTATCTGAATCAAGAACAATAAAAGATTCAGGGTACAGAGATGATACTGCTTTCGTTTTTTAAAAATTCACTCACTGTGATGATGACCAGTAAAAATCAAACTAGAGAAATACTACTCAAGAAAAACACTAGTAAGAGTTAATGTTAAGCCAAGAAAAATGTCTTGTTGGATGACTTGAAAATTCTGGAGATAAATATCCTTAGTATACACTGAATCCTATGGCTTAGTCAAAAATGAATTTGAGCCATCAGTGAGATGTGGGTTAAGCAGTGGATATCTGCTTTTTCATGAGAATGTATAGTGTTACTCCATGTCTTTTAGTTTCTTTACAAAATCACAAATAACTTCTTTAGAAAGAACATAAGTATCTCATAACACTGCTTAGCTTTTGAGATGAACCAAATTGTTGTATTCTGATTAGTATGGCCATAAGGAACAAGCAGAATTGAACTGGCCATTATTTGCCCTTTTCAATATTTATCTTGTAAGACCCTGACACTGCAGGACCTCATCACCAACAGTATAAACTGCATTTTTGGCAACTCAGATCAAAAAGAAAAACAAAGCAAAACAAAAAGAAAAAACACTTTCTACACAATCATGCTGCTTTTATAAATTTATTTTTTGTTTTAAATGAACATTTAGTGTATTTTAGGATATGTTTCTAATTAGGAAAATTTTATGTTAAGTACAATGAAGGAGGCAAAGAAATAACAAGAAGTTTTCATAACTACAGTGATTTAAAAGAGAACATTTTGGGAGAAAAAAAATAAAAATGAAATAACTTGGTCCTGATTTGAAATGTTAAAAATCCCAGAACCTGTAGGAATTAAAGTGTTTTTGTTGTTGCTGTTAATTAGCAATTTAAAATAGTCTTACTTCATAGCTACATTTATATGGAGATGGTGGACAAACTTAATTCAAAACCCAGAATGATAAAAGGATAATCTTAAATAACCCCTGTATACTGTATTCAACCAGTTTCTGATCTCACGATGCAGGAAACAAAAATATGGCAGGGAGAGGAAAGGGAAGTTGTCACGCTTTCCTCAAAACCTAGAGAGTAAAATTTCAAAAGAAATAATGTTACCTGAAAGTAAATCAATAATTGCTCTAACTAGGTGGCCATTTTAGGTCAAAAATTGTATTTCTGAGATCTCAGTTTCTTGGCACACACTTACTGTTTACAATTAAGCTAAAAACTTGTTCTGGTATTTTATGACATCAGGAAAATTCTTTCCTCTCCAGGCGGAATGCCAAAAACAACTACCGCTGCGCGCCTGGGCCTTCTGCGGCTCAGAGAGACGGTTCTGCCTCATTCCATCTTAACTAAATTGCTATCAGAAAGGCAAAACTTCCCTTGTTTTTGCGAATAAAATATAAACTACCCAGAATTTGAACTGCCCATCTTAAAATTTTAAATGACTGAAGGATCTTTATTGGCTCTGGCAGAAAATTCATTATTAAACAAAACAGGTTGCATAAGACTTTTGACACAATTCATTAATGGGCATGGAAATTTAAGGTTTCTTTTCAAATAGATAATGTTAACATAAATCTAAAGGTAGAATATATATATTAAAAAATGCCCCCAAAAAGTGAAGCAAATACATTTCATTTACAGCCGTGTAATAATATTCATTCATATGATCAAAGATGAAATCTTATTTTTATCCATTATTTGTCTTTATACTTTTGATGTCTGAAAATTTAATTATGACCAGAAAGCTGAAAAGTGGGGTAGAGGGGAGACAGGGAGAGACAGCTGGAAAGACCGAAAGATATACATGGAATACTTACCTTCCTCCCCAAACTGATCATATATTTCTCTCTTTTTAGGATCACTCAATACTTCATAAGCTTCTGCGACCTCTTTAAATTTTTCCTCTGCTTGAGGAGATTTGTTCTTGTCCGGATGAAATTTGAGGGCTTGTTTTCGGTAAGCTTTTTTAATATCTTCATCTGAAGCTCCTTTTTCAATTCCCAAAATGGAATAATAGTCTTTCCCCATTTCGAATGCCTTGAAATGAACTTAGATTTCCCTTTGTGAAAGAAAACAGCGTCCCCAGTCTTAGCAATACAATGATTCCAAGAAAAAGAAACCAAGCTGGGTATTTTAAAAGTTAAAGCAAATCAGCAATTCAGCTTCGCTGTCTGAGGCAGTAAGCAAGCAGCGTCTCTGTATTTAATTCCTTCCCCAAAGGCTCACTTACAGATAAATATACACTACACAGGAGACAGCCTCCTTCTAGATCCTCCCATTTTCACTACGTGTCTCTGTACTTTCTAGAACAGCAAATGCTACAGGACGTCACTTCCCAGCTGCCTCTAGTCTAAGTACTGAGCTAGGTTTTCTCCTTCACGGTTAACTATTCATTTTCCTTCTGGCTCTACCATTTTTATTTCCTTTTTAAGAAGCTAAGTGGATTAAGAAACCAATACTTCAGCACAGAATATCATAACTACGTATTTACTCTATTGTAGGAAGAAAAAAACAACAAAAATAATTACAGCCATTAGGCATCCTGCGTTAAAATAAATTAAAGGCATTATACAAATAAATACAAATAAAGGTGCCCTTGAACTTATTTTAGGTATTTTAATTTTAATTTGAGGTTATCCAAAGGAAAGATACACAATTGTAAAATATCATTTGTTTAAATTAACAATTTCAGATAATTTGTGTCATTTTTTGAATTCCTGGGGTCTATCAATCAGAAATGCCAGCAAGTCAATATACCAATTTAACATTGTAAAAGGCAACATATCATAAACATCAAAAGCAGTAAAGGACTTAAATATTATCTTAGGTAATGGTTTTAAGTAGTTTTCTGTAGTATACAAGAGTTAATAGTTCTGGCAAACTAAATATTTGTAAAAGCTTCATATCTGATTTTAGCTACTTTAGCAAAAACAGAATGAGATCCCACTCCCCCCTCCTCCGTCTCCGCCCAGTTCTTAGGGTCACCTTTTAAAGAATTTTTGTGCTGCAGGAAAGATAGAAGAAAGTATCAGGTTACAGACAGTAAATACTCATGTTTCTTATAAGACCTTAACTGCATCATCTTAAAATCTAGATATGCTATTTACAGGGCAGTGATATGAGAAATATTTTTTCTTTTAAAATCACATTTCCCTAATTATAATTATCAATACTCATTGCTGAAGGTTTTGCAAAACACAGAAAGTAAAAAAGAATAAAATAAAAACCTCCCTATCATACCACTTTTGGTAATCCCTACTAAATATATTTCCGTCTAGTCATTTTTCCCTATAGATATTTATATCATATTTATATTTATTATATTTATATTTATAGTTTTGGGGGGGTTTTTGTTAACAAAGTTTATGCTATGTCATTTACATACCTTTTGATGCCTGATTTTTTGTATATGTTTTGTATATTAATTAGAAATATTTTCAATCTTTATTACTCATCTTTTATCTCCTATATTGTCTTATCATCTTTTCAAAGATGTTCCCATTTCTAATATAATGGAAAGATGGATTAATAAGAAAATGTCAAAAAGAATTGCACAGAGCCCTAGAGATACCTTAAATCTGTAAAACAAAGAATATTTAAAGGAAAAGTAAATGTACATATATGTTTAGAGTATAATGAAAAGGTGACAATCACATGTTAACCTTTAAAGATATGGGAACACCTACTCTATATGCCAAGCAGCTTCACCTTAATGATTCAGCAATTCTTTCAGAACATTCATCTTTTTACAGTTGACAGCTAGGATTTCCTGTTTTTCAAAACTCTCTCCTTTAAAAATACTTTGGCATTAGAAATGTATAGCATCTTTCTAGCCTATTTACAGATTACAAAGGTTTGTCAGCCATTCAAGCAAATATTTTCAGTCCCACCAAGGAATACTCAATGTCAAAAGGTTAACATTCAAATACAAAAAATTTAGGGGAAAATGCTAATATCCAAGGTCACCTTAAAACTCCTACTTAAAAAAATTATAAGTTGAAGTCCAGTAGAAGTACAGTATCTACAGTACAGTAAAAATACAATAAAAATCATCTTTTCTAGAATTAATTTCCAAAAGAGTTCCTTTAAAATATTTACTACCAAAGGAACACTGACATTACTATCTGTGAAAAGCCTGAATTGTTCTGGTGGGTAATGCTGGGAGGAAAGAAAAAATAGATTCTTATCTGATTTAATCATTTTCAGATAGCTAGAAATATTATCAGGACTTGGCATATTAAGTAATTTTTAGAACCTGAAGACTAGATCTTTCACATTTCTGAGAAATGCATTGTCTACTAACAAATGAAAACATCCTTCTACATGTAGAGAAGGATGATAAAGTATTTATATATTTCTTCAAACATCATACATACACAAAAAAACCATAGTGGTAAACTTGAAAAGCAAGAATTCATCCCAACCGTGACATTTCAAGTTATTAAGGAAGCAGTTATAATTTGAAAACTTTAATAATAAAACAGTCTAGCTAGGTTTTGGTAAAAGAGTAGTGTAAATAATTCTTTCAAACATTTGGGAACAATGCCAACAGACACATTAAAAGATGTTCAACATCACTAATCATCAGGGAAATTCAAATCAAAACCACAATGAGATACTACCTTACACCAGTCAGAATGGATAATATCAAAAAGACAAGAAATAACAAATGTTGGTGAGGATGTGAAGAAAAGAGAACCCTCATGCACTGTTAGTGGAAACATATATCGGAGCAACCACTGTAGAAAAGATTGTGGAGCTTCCTAAAAAATTTAGAAATAGAAATACCACAGGATCCAGTAATTCCACTACTGGGTATTTACGCAAAGAAAACAGAAACACTAATTCAAAAAAATCTATGCGCCCACACATTCATTACAGCATTATTTACAATAGCCAAGATATGGAAGCAACCTAAGTGTCCATTCATAGATGAATGCAGTAAAGACATTATATATGGGAACGAATAAGTCTTAGAGATGAAAGATATAGCATGGGAAATACAGTCAATGGTATTGTTAATAGCTTCGTATGGTGACAGATTGTAGCTACACTTGTGAGCAGAGCATAAGCTATAGAGTTGCTGAATCACTGTGTTATACACTTGAAACTAATGTAATATTGTGTGTTCAACTATACTGCAATAAAAAAAAATAAATATGGCAGCATCGGTGGGCAGTTAGGGGGTCAACGCCAATTCATACCCATAGCCAGGTGAACCTGACTACTACTCCACTGCTTCTATGTCAGGTGAGCAGAAGCAAGCACCATGGAGCCTAGGAAATTAGGTAGACCCAGAAAGAAAAAAAAAATCCAGTACACTCAGGCTACTGAGGAAAAACATCCTTTTTCTTTTTTAAGAGCTAAAATCCAGTACTTTTTTTTAATTAAAAAATAAGAAACACTCAAATAACAGGAAAGTTATTCCTGAAATGTGTAACTCTATACTACTCTCCTAGGATTCTCTCTCAGAGCCCTTGGAAGGAGCGGGTCCCTACTCACATCCTGGTTTAGCTGCCAGAAGTGTAAGCATAAATTTTTGTTGTTTTAAGATGTTTACCTTGTGACAATTTGTTTTAGCAGCCCTAGGAAACAAATACAGTGAGAAATACAAAAAGGTATATGTGATGTAAATGGACAGTTCAAAATTGGTAACAATAAAATAAACAAACATCCATTTATTCATTTAAAAAATAAATAATAAAAATAATTTAAAAACCATTTGGGAACAAGTATTAGAAACAACTTAAAAATTCCTGTAAATACCATACCTGGAGATTTGTCCCTAGGAGATAATTCAAAGAAAAAAATTATGAGCATACTAATAAACTCATTGCAATTAGAGCAGTAGGGTAATGGATTAATATACTCATTAAACTACATAGTATTTTAGAGAAATTTTACTTTTTTTAATGTTTTTATTTATTTTTGAGAGACAGAGAGAGGCAGCGCGAACAGGGGAGGGTCAGAGAGAGATGAGTCACAGGATCTGAAGGCAGGCTCCAGGCTCTGAGCTAGCTGTCAGCACAGAGCTCAATGCTGGGCTCGAACCCACGAACCATGGGATCATGATCTGAGCCAAAGTCGGACGCTTAACCGACTGAGTCACCCAGGTGCCCCGAAATTTTACTCTTATATTTACTTTTTTCAGACTGAGCTATCTCCTCTACCACTTATGGGTTAAAAATACACAATCACTTTACATTAAATTTTTTCATCTACTTTTTTTTAATATGAGATAAGGGTATTTTGTTTGTTTTTTTAATCAGGGTGTGTGATCAATTGTCATCCCTGTAAATAATGATCATGACAAAAATAGAGTATGTAAAGGAAAAAGTAGGGGCAGCCTTTAGGGAAAATGGAGCTGAGATGCAAACAAGGTTCTTTTAATATTTTTAAAAGTAAAAATAAAAACGAAGCAAAAAAACTACATAACAGTCTATTTGAAATATTGTTTAAAAATCAGATCCTTGCTTATGTATATATATATTAGAAAGTTTGGATAACAAGAACCAGAGTTAGAAAACATGCACTTTTTTCCCTTAAATTTCTTTAAGGCTGCTATATTTTTAACAAAGATATGAAACTAGTATATGTATTTAAAAATTTTTATTTTACAACTCAAACATTAATTAGATTATTCCATGAAAACACAATTCTCTTCTCTTTATTAAAAGAAAATTACAGGGGCGCCCGGTTCGCTCCTTTGTTAGAACTTGTGACTCTTGATCTTGGGATCATAAGTTCCAGCCCCATACTGGGTGTAGAGTTTACTTTAAAAAGAAACAAGGAAGTAAGTAAGTACATTAATTAATTAAATAACTAATATTACAAAGATATTCTTTTCTTTAATGTTTAAAGTTTACAAGGTTAAGTTCTCATACTGGGATAGGGATAATTATTTCTAACTGAAGTAAAGCTCTAATGTATTTTAAGAAATTTTAATTTTTCAACTAAGAAAACTTAAGTGTGTTTATTATTTTATTTTTCAAAAATATTTTTTTAACATGGTTTCACAGTTTTGGGCCCAATAATATATTTGGAGGAAGTATGTCACTCTATTTTAGGAAGATATGGGCCAGAATTCAGTAAAAATTCTAATGACATTATATATTTTTTCCAACTACTTTAATAAAGGTTACTTATTTGTGATATTATGCTTTCATAGTAACTATAGTTATTTTTGCAGAAACTACTTTTGATTGTATAATCACAGTTTCAAATATTAAACATGTTTAGATATAAGAGCTAAAGATAGCACTTGAACCACTAAAAATCCTAAAAGTACATAGCTAGTCATTCAACTGATACCATCTTCACCTTCTACTTTGGCTCTATTAAGAGACAATAAAAAGTTTCTTCTCCAATTCACAAATCATTTCTCACTTTCCAATACATTAATACAAAGAAAGACAGCATGCCTTCTAGAATCTCAGAAGAAATTACTATTAAAATTCAGATCATCACTTAAATGACTTCTAATATTTTACTGATGCTCTTGTTGAAAACTTTTTCTGTCAATATTTAATTCTTAAATGGGCATATTTAGTTCGGAAACTTCTCATCAAGTGATTAACTTTAGTAAGTTGTGACTTCCATTCCCTGATATTCTTTTACACATTGAGGCTCTTTTACACATTGTTCTCACAGTGCTTTAGATAGTTAGATGGTGATGGGGCACTTGGATGGCTCAGTCGGTTAAGTGTCCAATTCCTGATTTCGGCTCAGGTCTTGACCTCAGGATGGTGAGATAGAAACCTATGTCAGGCTCTGCATTGAGAGTGCAGCACCTGCTTGGGATTATCTCTCTCCCTCTCCTTACCCCTTCCCCACTCATGCTATCTCTTCTCTCTCTCAAAATAAATAAACGTGTTTTTTTTTTTAAAGATAGTTGAATGGTGGTTATAAACTTTGCTAAGGTGGCACCAGGGAATACTGATTGTGTAGTGGTTAAAAGCACAGATTTTAGAGCTGGACAGGCAGGGTTAGAGTCCTGACAACATGACTTACTAGCTGTGGGACCTTGGACTTAATTTTTCTGTGCCTCAGTTTCCTTACTTATCAAATGGGATTAACATCAACATCTATTTCATAGGGCTGTTGTGAGGATTAAGTGAGATAAATGTGTGATGCACTTAAATGTGATTGGTACATAATGAGGACTATGGAGGTATTGGGTACTATTGTGATAACAATGATCTCATATGAACTAGAAGAACTTTCTCCCATGAAAAATTACTATACCATAAGGATAATAAAATGTCCTCATTTACAAGCATTATTCATCCACACACAAAACAGCTGTCCAACTAAGAATAAATGGCTCTTTCCAAATGCTCCAGTTAATACTTGTTACTTGTTCATCTTGACTCCGTTATAATTTAAAATCATTAAACCTTAGCATTCATTGTATTTCAAATACATACACTTGTATTTCAAATGCAAATTTCAAATACATTGACTGTGTTTCAAACACAGTAATCAAGACTGGTATTGGTTATAGAACAGGCAAATAGACCAACAGAACAGAACAGAGAGCCCAGAAATAGACAAGTATAAATATAGTCAACTGATCTTTGACAAAAGAGCAAAGGCAATACAATGGAGAAAAAAAAGTCTTTTCAACAAACAGTGCTGAAACAACTGGACATCTACTTGCAAAGAAATGAATCTAGACACAGACCTTTTACAAGAATTAACTCAAAATGGATCATAGACCTAAGTGTAAAATGCAAAACCATAAAACTCCTAGAACATATGAAAAAATCTAGATGACTTTGGATTTGGCAACGATTTTTAAATAAAATACCAAAGGCACAGTTCATGAAATAACTGATAAACTGGACTGCATTAAAATTACAATTTTCTGCTGAGAAAGACATTGTCAAGCGAATGAGAAAACAAGCCACAGACTGGGAGAAAATATTTCAAAGCATATCTGATAAAAGAGTATATCCAAAATATATAAAGAACTCTTAAATCTCCACAACAAGAAAACAAAGAACCCAGTTAAAAAAAAAAATGGGCCAAAGAGGGGTGGCCCAGATTGCTCAGTCCGTTGAGCATCTGACTCTTGATTTCGGCTCAGGTCATGTTCTCATGGTACGTGAGTTCAAGCCCCATGTTGGGCTCTGCACTGACAGTGTGGAGCCTGCTTGGGATTCTCTCTCTCCCCCCCTCTCTCTTTACCCTTCCCTCCCTCCCTCTCTCTTTCTGTCTCAAAATAAATAAACATTTCTTTAAAAACAGGCCAGGGGCGCCTAGGTAGCTCAGTCAACTAAGCATCTGACTCTTGATCTTGGCTCAAGACATGATCTCACAGTTATTAAGTTTGAGCCCCTTAGAGAAGCTCTGCACTGTTAGCACTTCAGATTCTTTCTCCCTGTCTCTCTACCCCTCCTCAGCTTATGTTCCCTCTCTCTCCTCCCCGCAAAATAAATAAATGTTAAAAAATTTTAAAAACAGTACTTAGTCAGTTAGGCATACAACTTCCACTCAGACCATAATCTCATAGTTCAGGGTTCTAGCCCCGCATCAGGCTCTGTGCTGACAGTTCAGAGCTTGGAGCCTTCTACAGCTTCTGTGTCTCCCTCTCTCTCTCTGCCCCTTTCCCACTCATGCTCTGTCCCTCTCTGTCTCTCAAAAATAAACAAACGTTGAAAACAAATTTTTAATAAAAAAAATTTTTTAAAGGGCCAAAGACCTCATAAGAAACCTCACTGAAGGAGATATAAAGATAGCAAATACACATATGAAAAGATGCTCCATATCAAAAGTCATCAGTGAAGTGCAAATAAAAACAACACAACACAACTATTAGAATGGCGAAAATCCAGAACACTAACAACACCAAATGCTGGCAAAAATGTAGAGTAATAGGAATTCTCATTCACTGTTGGTGGTACTGCAAAATGGTATACTCTGGAAGATAATTTAATGGTTTCTTAGAAAACTAAACATACACATATCATTCAATCCCACAATCATGCTCCTTGGTATTTACTCAAAGGAACTCAAAACCTAAATCTACCCAAAAACCTGCACATGGATGTTTATAGCAGCCGTATTCATAATTGCCCAAACTTAGAAACAGCCAAGATGTCCTCCAGTCGGTGAATGTGATAAACTGTGGTTATTCAGACAATGGAATGTTATTCAGCACTAAAAAGAAATGAGCTACCAAGCCATGAAAAGACATTGGAGGAACCGTAAATGCATATTACTAAGTGAAAGAAATCAGGCTGAAAAGGTTATATATGTCATTCTGGAAAAGTCAAAACTATGGACATGGTAAAAAAAAAATCAGTGATTGGCAGGGGTTAATGGAAAGGGAAGGACAAATAGGCAGAGTACAGAGGATTTTTAGGGCAGTGAAACTATTCTGTATAATACTAAAATAGTGGGCACATGTCATTTTACATTTGTCCAGAATCATAGAATATACAACACCAAAAGTGATCCCTAATATAAATCATGAATATTGGGTAATAGTGATTTATCAGTACAAGTTCTCCAGTTATAGATAAATATTGTATCTAATGGGAGATGTTGATAATGGGGAGTGGGAATTGTGCACATGTGGAGGTTTACTGGAAATCTCTGTACCTTCCACTCACTTTTTCTGTGAACCTAAAACTGCTCTAAAAAAATAAAATATACTTAAAAAATTTTAAATGAATGGAAAAAGGTGCAGTGTTTGCATTCTTAAAATGTTTTCCTTTTAAAGTTATCTCTACACCCAACATGGAGCTTGAACTCACGACCCAGAGATCAAGAGTCAAGCATGCTCTACTGACTAAGCCAGCTAGGTGCTCCTTAAAATATGTATCTTTGATTTTAGAGTCAGAAGATCTTTCCAGTTTTAGTTTCTGTTGATGTCACATATACCTCAATCATACGAATTTGCAAGTTGCCTAAGGGAAACTATTATTTATCACTGAATCTTCAATTTCTATTAGTGGACCAGCATGAAGGGGCGACAAATGTCTAAAGAATGAAGAATTTAAATTCTTTATAACCAAGCTCTGCCACTTAATAGGTGAGTTATTTAGGCAAATCATTTAATTTCTCTGAATTCCTAAGTCATAAAGGTTATTGTGAGAATTAGTACACAGTGGGAAACACTAAAATGTATGTGATGACATATCCATATAAACTGTTTTCATTAGTTTAAACTATACAAAGCATTTTGCTGCCACTTGGAGATCACCCTTTACTCAGTTAAGTTTTACTTGTTACAAAGTATGAAAATAACTAGAGTCACCCTCAAAGGCCTCAGGCAGTCTCTAAGGTCATGCCCTTTGCCTTTTTCAGACGTTTCTTTTTGAATTTTCACATTCATAAAATAAAGTTTATCAAAACACTTCCATGTGCTCTCTCGTATGTATTTTGTATATGCATACACATATGATATTGAAACTAGTGATAAGATTTCAAAGAGCTTTTCTCTAGCTAGCAATCTAATAGTGAGCTATGATATTTATTCTTAAAACTAGAGTAGATATTGTTCTATTTACACTTAAAGAGTACCAGACTGCGTCTATTACCTGGTCTACTTCTAGATATCAGATATCTAAATAATTTCATATAATCAAACTTGACCATGAAGTAACTGGATACATATTTAACCTTTACAGGTTATACTTTCCTAAAATGCCTTTAAGCCTGAGAATTCTTTATTTTTTAATGTTTTATTTATTTTTGAGAAACAGAGTGTGAGCTGGGAAGGGGCAGAGGGGGGGGGCAGTGGGGAGACACAGAATCCGAAGCAGGCTATAGGTTCTGAGCTGTTAGCACAGAGCCCTACGCAGGGCTCAAACCCACGAACCGTGAGATCATGACCTGAGCCGAAGCCAGACGCTCAACCAACTGAGCCACCCAGGCGCCCCAAGCCTGAGAATTTTTATAGAAATTATCATCTCTTTTTTTTTAACACTTATTTATTATTTTTGAGACAGAGAGAGACAGCACAAAAGGTGAATGGGCAGAGAGAGGGAGACACAGAATCTGAAGGAGGCTCCAGGCTTAGAGCTGTCAGCACAGAGCCCAATACAGGGCTTGAACCCACAGGCAATGGGATCATGACCTGAGCCGAAGTCGAATGTTTAACTGACTGAGCCACCCAGGTGCCCATATCATTTATTTCTTACAGCAAATTGCTTGTTGTAAATTTAGAACTCAGATGCCAAATTTTCATTTCTGTGAAAAGATTTCAGACTTCAAGCATAAGTTAAAATACCTAAAAATTTTATCATGAGTACAAAAACAGAAAAATAGAAGAAATTAGAAAATTTTAGAAAAAAATAGAAAACATAGAAAAATATTGAAGACATTAATTTCTTACTCCATCTAGGTTATAAGACAGAATAAGTAAACTTAAGGCAAATGTCTTTAAGACATTAAATGCCATTTAAATTGTTCTAGAAATCCTATTTTTTTGACTATTAAACGTCCTTATTTAGGTAATTACAGTAATTTAGACTCATATTTGGAATTAGGCAGTCAATAGCATTTGAGTGCACATTTTATAGTATTTGATGAATATTCTAAAACTTTTTAAAAGATGTATGTTATAGTGATACCATATTGTCCATGTATAAAGTATCTCATTTGCAAATATTTACTGAGTGCTTACTATGTGTTATAAACTAGAGAACATCCTTGTTTTAATTCAACTCATATTCTAGTGAAAGAAGATAATCAAGAAACAAGTTAATAAAGAAGTGATATAATTTCAGATAGTTTGGAGTGCTTTAAAGAAAAAACTTTAATGTTACTAAGACAGGGATTGATGAAGAAAAATTGCTTTAGCCAAGATGGTCAGGAAAGACCTCTGTTCAGCTCTTTTTTAAGAATTATACCAAAAATTTGACAATAAAACAGGTAGAGGAAAAGGAGGATGTCTAGGTATCATACTTTTTTTTAATGTTTATTTTGAGAGAGAGAGAGAGAGAGAGAGAGAACGAGTCAGGGAGGGGCAGAAAGAGAGAGGGGATCAGAGGACCAAAGCAGGCTGTGCACTGACAGCAGAGAGCCCAATATGGGGCTTGAACTCACAAACCATGAGATCATGATCTGAGCCAAAGTCCAACCTCAAATGACTGAGCCACCCAGGCACCCCTAGGTATCATACTTTTAAAAAGGTATGATGCTTTCAGAAAAGCAAATGGAATGGTAAAGAGCTTAATGACCTATATGATTCTACTGAGATGTATTCAGTTCTCTTCACCTTTTCCATATGTATAATCTGTACATATCCCTTCAAACCTACAATTTAACAATCAAGATAAATAGTTTGATACAATTTAACAATAGCTTCAAAGTGTGTTATGTAACTGTTATAGTATTTAAGGGACCATTAAGCCACAAGGAAAGATCATGAAATTTGGAACAAGAGCAGTTGGTTCTAAGATTCTTAGCTTCGTAATCTAGTATCTATGTGAAGTTCTGGAAAAATGACTATTTCTCTGAGACTCAATTCCCTTATTCCATAAAATGGATAACATCATCTATCTCATTAAATTAACAGAGAGTAAGAAAATATGTGAAAGAGCTTTACAAAAATAAAATACTATGCAAATATTAATTATATACTCATCTTGGGCTGGAGGGGTGGGTATGGAAAAGATCTATAAAAGATAAATATGAGGGGTGTCTTGAAAGATTGATAGAATTTAGAAAGGAAGAGGGGCACAGGGAAAGTTTTCAATTTGGGTCAAGAACACAAAGCCCAGAAAAAGAGCATAAAATGTATGTGTACACAGCAAAAAGACTGGTCAGGTTAAAGCATAGGATTTAGGAAGGCTCACTTTAGGAAGATGACGAAAGTTATGGTCAGATTGTTGAGAGTTTTGAATGTCATTTTTTTAACTTAATGGTTGCTCCTTCATGTTCTTCAGAAAGGGACTAGGGCACCTGGGTGGTCAGTCAGTTAAGCATCTGCCTCTTGGGCTGACATCATAATCTCATGGTTTATGAGACTGGGGCAAGCTCTATATCAGGCTCAGTGCTGACATCTGGAGCCTACTTGGATTCTCACTCTCTCTCTCTCTCTCTGCCCACCCCAGCTCGTGCTCTCTCTCAAAATAAATAAACTTAAAAAAAAAAAAAGTGCTAGTTCATTAGGTCTTTAAAACAAACTTATTTGTCTATGGCCATACCACCCTGAATGCACCCAACCTCTGAAACAAACTTTATTTTTTTAAGTAAACAATATGCCCAATGTGGGGCTCAAACTCACAACCCAAGATGAAGAATTGCACCCTACTGACTGAGCCAGGCAGGTCCCCTAAGACAAATTAAAAAAAAAAGATATTTGATATTTTCATTTCTTATGTATCAATTTACTTTGAAGCTAATGAAATTACTTTCTTGGTTCTCTTAAGAAGCGGTGTTCTTAACAAAGTTTCGTTAGTGTTTGTAAGCTTCGAGAACACCAATAAAAGATGTCAAACTAACCTATAAAGTAGCAAGAGCTTTATCAATCATAATCCTTCCTGGACTACCATCTGTACCACCAGAACTTCCAGCACTTTATCAGTATAGTTATATTGGTAATCCCCAATGATTTCAAGTTTTATACTGTGTCATTGCTTTATTTTGTAATACTTTTCCTTCAGGGAGCACTATAATAGAATATACACACTTTATTTCATTCTACATTTTATTGACTTAACGGTCACCACAAAAAAAATGGTTTACAACAAAAATTTTTAAATGTCAAAGTACTGTGGTGCCTGGCCACCCCCGTCCATAGAGTGTATGACTCTTCATCTCAGGGTTTTGAGTTCAAGCACCATGTTGGGTATAGAGATTACTCAAAAATAAAATCGAGGGTAGGGGGGCACTTGGGAGGCTAAGTTGGTTGGGCACCCGACTTTGGCTCAGGTCATGATCTCATGGTTCATGGGTTTGAGCCCCATATTGGGCTCTCTCCTTCAAGGTGAAGCCTGCTTCAGATCTTCTGTCTCCCCGGCCCCCCTGCTGCCCTTCTCCAGCATCCTCTTTCTCTCAAAAACAAACACTTAAAAAACCTGAAATAAAATTTAAAAGTATAGGCCTTCAAAATAATGTTAGCGTGAAACGGCTTTAAGAAGCTTATAAAAATTGGGGTACCTGGGTGGCTCAGTTGGTTGAGTGTCTGACTCTTGATTTTGGCTCAAGTCATGATCCCATGGTTCGTGGGACTAAGCCTAGCATGGGGCTCTGTGCTGACAGCACAAAGTCTGCACGGTAGCCTCTTAGTCACTCCCTCTTGCTCTCCATCCCACTCCCTGTTTGCACTCATGTTCTCTCTCTCTCAAAATATATAAACAAACATTTTTTAAAGTTTATAAAAATTACTAGAGTTATCTGAACCAGAAATATTTTGTTTTTTAAAAAACGATTTCTGGGGTGCCAGAGTGGTTCAGTTGGTTAAGCATTGACTTTTTTTTTTTTTAATGTTTTTTATTTATTTTTGAGAGACAGAGAGAGACAGCGTGAGCAGGGGAGGGTCAGAAAGAGAGGGAGGTACAGAATCAGAAGCAGGCTCCAGGCTCTGAGCTGTCAGCACAGAGCCCGACGTGGGGCTCGAACCCACAAACCGTGAGATCATGACCTGAGCCGAAGTCAGAGGCTTAACTGACTGAACCACCCAGGCACCCCTAAGCATTGACTTTTGATTTCAAAGTCAGTTCAAGCCCCATGTTGGGCTCTGCGCTGGGTGTGGAGTCTACAAAAAAAAAAAACTTAAGGCACCTAGGTGGCTCAGTCGGTTGAGTATCTGACTCTGGATTTTAGCTCAGATCATGATCCCAGGGTTGTGGGATTGAGCCCCATGTCAGGTTCAATGCTGAGCGTGGAGCTTGCTTAAGATTCTCTCTTCCCTCTTCCCAGTGTGCATTCTCTATCTCTCTAAAAAATAATAATAATAAATCATGATAAGGATAATAATAATACCAACAACAACAACAATAGGAATGCCTGGGTGGCTCAGTCAGTTCACCTTTCAACTTCGGCTCAGGTCATGATTTCGCAGTTTGTGGGTTCGAGCTCTGCATCAAGCTCTGTGCTGACAGCTCAGACCCTGGAGCCTGCTTCTGAGTCTGGGTCCCCCTGTCTCTCTGCCCCTCTGTCTGAGTCTGGGTCTCCCTGTCTCTCTGCTTGTGCTCTGTCACTCAAAAATAAATAAACATTAACAAACTTTTTAATAATAATAATTTCCTGGAATGCCTGGCTGGCTCAGTTGGAAGAGCATGCAATTCTTGATCTCAGGGTTGTGAGTTCGAGTCAAACATTGGGTGTAGAGATTATTTAAATAAATAAAAACTTAAATTTTTTTCCTCTTTTTTGGGAGTATAGAACTGATTTTATTCTGTGATGGTACTGAAGTGTACCCTAGGGGTGCTTAGCTGGCTCAGTCAGTAGAGTAAGTGACTCTTGATCTTGGGGTTGTGAGTTTGAGCCCCAAGTTGTGCATGGGGTCTCCTCAAGAAAAAAAAAAGACCTCCTCCTCCTCATAGGGCTTTCCTTATATAAAGAAAAAAAGTATCCTAATAAAATAGCCCAGTAACAACTTACCTTTCTTACCCTCTTTGATAAGAAGTCACTGAAAAGCTTTACTAGAAGACTAGTGAACCTAAAGTGAGCTAATCTCATACTTTCCAAGCAGTCTGGAATCAGTTACAGTGTTCTCTATATTACTTTTCAAAATTGAATCAGGGGGCACCTGGGTGGCTCAGTCAGTTAAGCCTCTGACTTTGGCTCAGGTCAGATCCTACATTCGTGGGTTCGAGCCCCGCGTCAGGCTCTGTGCTGACAGCTAGCTCAGAGCCTGGAGCCTGCTTCCGGTTCTGTGTCTCCTTCTCTCTCTGCCTCTCCCCCTTTCATGCTCTGTCTCTGTCTATATCAAAAATAAATAAAACATTTAAAAAAATTTATTAAAAAAATTGAATCAGAGAACCAAAAAACTATAGAATTTTAGGTTATTTTAATTGAATCTTATAAATTGATATTTGTTGCTACCACTTTGACTATGTTTAAATATGGTACCACTGTGTCTGAGTGGTCAGTTGGTTGGTCGCTCAACTCTTGATTTTGGTTCAGATCATGAGCCCACGGTTGTGGGATACAGCCCCATGTGGGGCTCTGCACTGACAAGGCGGGGGCCTGCTTAGAATTCTCTCTCCCTCTCTCTGCCCCTCCCACCCACGTGTTCACAAGCTCTCTCTCTCTTTCTCTCAAAATAAACATTAAAAAAAGATCATATCATCTAAAGCAATGCTATTCAACAGAAATATAGTGAGCTACACATGCAAGCCACATATGTAATGTAAACATTTCTAGAAACCACATTTTAATAAAAGTGAAAAGTGACATTAATTTTTATAATGTATTTTATTTAACCCAATAAACCCAAGATATTGTCATTGCAACATGTAATCAATATGAAAATAATAAGATCTTTCACATTCTTTTTTCGGTACTACGTCTTCAGAATTTGCTGTTAATTTTACACTTAGACATCTCAATTCAGATAGCCACATTTCAGGCCCTTAGTTTCAGTGGCTAGTGACCACTGTGTTAGCCAGTGTAGCTGGAGACGTTCCTAATGACCGGTGCTATGATCTAATGTTGCAGAAACCTCAACCTGTGAACTTAAGTATATCACATATACACATCTCTCACATGCATGTTTAGGGGAAATTAAACTTTACCAGATGCACTCTAAAGAAAAGTCCATTATGACTTATAAAATAGTATCCCAGTGCTCAGTTCAAAAACACCTATACTGTAACTAGAATAACACTGAGAGATCAGCAAGCCCCCTGTGCAAGGATGACATGCAAATTTGTGAAGCATTTACTATCTTAAGAAGAGCTGAGTATGTGAGGTGATGGAGGTGTGGATTAACTAGAGGGGAGGAATCCTTTTTACAATGTAGACATATATCAAATTATCACAGTGTGCACTCTAAATACCTTACAACTTTGTCAATTTTACCTCGTTAATGTAGAAAAATAGTATTCCATTTTTTTTTTAAATGGGGCTTGAACTCACAAACCATAAGATTATGACCTGAGCTGAAGTTGGACTCTTAGTCAACTGAGCCACCCAGGTACCCCAATAGTATTCCATTATTTTTTATCCTAAAAAAATTTTTTTAATGTTTATTTATTTTGGAGGCAGAGAGAGAAAGAGAGAGAGAGCAGGGGAGGGGAAAAGAGAGGGGGACAGAGGATCTGAAGCAGGCTCTGTGCTGACAGCAGCAAGCCCAATGCAGGGCTCGAACTCATCAATCATGAGATGAGACCTTAGCCAAAGTCAGATGCTCAACCAACTGAGCCACCCAGGCATGCCCATTTTTTATCTTTAAGAAATACATGCTTGTATTTTTTTTAAATAACTTTACATTTAGAGTGAAATAGTGCCAAATGGCTCCATTTATACATGCTTACTTAGTGTATACTTTTACAATGTTGAAAGTAAAAGAAAAACTAGGAAATGAGGAATTTATGTGATTTTCACTTTATTCTTTTCTAAAGTTTCTCTTCTCGTAAGAAGTCAGAAAAGGCATCAGAATCCTTGGAAAACTTAATTGGCTGGCTAGAGAAAGGCTAGTAGTAGTATAGCCACAGTGAAACTAACAGTTCTTCAGAAGACAAATAGCACAAATAAAAAAATCTGTAGCACAGAGAAGAGGCAGGAAAGAAGATTACAGGCTGCTATTTCACTGAATTGTCAGAATCTTAGCCAACACTGCAATAAACTGATTATCCAGTAGGTTTGTTTAGCTTTCCAAATGTTTATAACTCAAATTATTTCTTTTAATTTAAATCAGTACCTAACCCAAACTATCAAATATCTTTATAATATGTCACATCCATTAAGTCATAATTAAACCACTGCTACCATGATTCAACTATGATTGGAGCATCTTATTGCAACCTACCAAATATTAAGTATTAGGAAATATATAAAATAAGCCAACATATTCTATAGTATTCAACAACTACTATAAAATTAGGCCACTGACTTGCCTAATTCCAAATAAAATGAGCCCGAACACCTGTAATTGCTTAAAGAAGTACATTTAAAGAGAAAAATAGGTTTCAAGAATAACTAAAGTTTAAATGGATGGTGTTTAGTATTTGGCTCTTTAATATTTTAAAATGTAGTCTTTTTATTATCAGGGACTCAAGGCAACAGTTATTGAGGCCCTCCTGTGTTATATACCATGAAATATAAAACAGTAGAAGGCATGATCCCTGCCCTTGGGAGTTTACAATACAAATATATAAAGTAGTACCTAGTGTCTATTGCTGCTTTCACTATACGGTGGCAGAGTTGAGGGGTTGCAGCAGAGACTATGGCCCACAAAACCTAAACATGTACATGTTTTGCCTTTAACAAAAAATGTTTGCCAACCCTTGCTTTATATGAATTATTCTTGACTAGAGGGAGAGGGAAGTCGAAAAACTACAGTAAAATTTAATTATATCTAGCAAACTTTTAAAAACCTAGTTTTGGGGTCCCTGGGTGGCTCAGTCAGTTAAGTGTCCAACTCTTGCATTCAGCTCAGGTCATGGTCATGATCTCATGGTTTGTGGGTTCGAGCCCCTCGTCGGGCTCCATGCTGAAAGTGCAGAGCCTGCTTGGATTCTCTCTCTCTGCTCCTCCCTGGCTTGCACTCCCCATCTCTCTCTCTCTCAAAAAGAAATAAACTTTAAAAAGGTAAAATAAAAAACTACAGTTTTCACTATAAATACAGCTTCCACTAAAAAACATCAGCCTGGCTGATGGCAAAATAAAACTTGTATAATATATTAATTCTTAACCTGGGCATATCTGCTAAGGGGAATATATTAGAGTATTTAGGATGGTGAGGTAAGCTATCTGTTTAGCAAAAGGGGGAATATGTTTTAAAAGGTTGAAAAGACTTTAATCATAATACCTCTATATTGTCCAGCTTAACCATCTTCATCTAACCCATCCCTCCTGGCCATAAATGACTTTGGCTGTTTCCCAAAATCAGATTTACCCACAAAGTAGTCGATTTTCATTATTTCCCATAGATATGTTCTATAAAGTTTTCATGGATGCTGAATTAACAAATACTAATGAGCTAATACTAATTAGCAAATAATAGTATTAATTAGCAAATACAAGCGAAATGGCAGGGTTAAGCAATCAGTACAAAACCTTGTTTTATGCATGTTTTTGCTTAATACCTCATTTAATGTAATATTGAACCCATGGCCAATAGTACTATAACTTGTACCTGAATGAATCTTAACACATGTATACTCTCTCACATCATAGCCATCTTGTGCCTAGGAACACTAGACAGCAATTCAGCCCTATGCAGAAACATTAATTTAAACAGTGAAATCCCCAACAAAAAGCATAAAAATGCAAAAATACTCTAACTAGATCACAAAGACTTGTTTATGAGAGCTGAAATAAGTCTAAGCACTGCCTTGTTTGGACCTCAACTGGGAACATATGGATAGATAGATGGATACATATTTTTTCTGTTTTTTTTTTTTTTTTTTTTACTGCTCTGCCTATGCATATATCTGCAAACGACCAGGAAAGGATCTCAAATACTGATTTCAAGGTTACAAATACATTTTAGTGAGGGCAAATATGAAAGTACAGAATTGGTGAATAATCAACTGTATAATGATATACTAGTACTGATAATCTTTAAAAAAATATTTTTAACATTTATTTATTTTTGAGAGAGAAAGACATAGAGTGTGAGTGGGGGAGGATCAGAGAGAGAGAGGAGACACAGAATCCGAAGCAGGCTCCAGGCTCTGAGCTGTCAGCACAGAGCCCGACGCGGGGCTCAAACTCACGAACCAAACCACAAGATTATGACCTGAGCTGAAGTCAGTCACTTAACCAACTGAGCCACCCCAGTGTCCTGGAAGAGACAGAATCTTAAGCAGACTCCAGTCCCAGCACAGAGCCTGATCCAGTGCTCAATCTCACAAACTGTAAAAGCTAAAATCATGAGTTAATAGCTTAACTGACTGAGCCACCCAGATACCCCAAGAAGAAAAATTTTTGGAAGAATCAAGACAGCTTTAGGATGCGCAGCATTTAAGGGTACATCACTCAAGAGGAAATGATGAAAAGCACTGAGAAGAAGAGACTACCCAGGTAAGAATGGAATGGCAGATACTACTGATTATGAATCAAATAGCCATTCCTATCTTCTTTATGGCTTAACAGATATCTAAATTCTCCCAAAATAATGAACCCAAGGAAGGGTGAGCTTCCCCAGTCCTGAGAAAGGACATGGTTAGTTTAAATCAATCATAGTAATCACATTTTCTTTTGCCAGTAACTGGTGCAAGGGTGGCCAAGGAGAGGTAAGAGAAATGCTCTGGGGAACTTCACGCAGACACACCTCCTTATAAAGAAATACCTACCTGAGCACTGACTTTCTGCTTTTGGATAATGAAAATATGATGCTTGTTACCTTACAACCCTAAAAGTAAACATCTACGACACAGTGAGAATGGTAGAGGGTAAAGAGTTTTCAAGTGTTGTTACATCTCTGAATCAATCCAGAAACCACCCATCAGTGGACTTACTGTTAGAGAGGTTCTGTTACTTGGAGCTGAAAGCATCATGATACCATTGGTGTCTCAAAACCAAAAGGAGTGTTTTCTTTTTAGTTTTTAACATCTTTATTTTTGAGAAAGAGACAGAGTGCAAGTGGGGGAAGAACAGAGAGGGAGACAAAGAATCCAAAGCAGGCTCCAGGCTCTGAGTTGTCAGCACAGGGCTCAATGCGGGGCTCAAACTCACAAACTGGGAGTTCATGATCTGAGCTGAAGTTGGATGCTCAACCAACTGAGCTACCCAGGCACCCCAAGGAGGACTGTTTCATGAAGGATATAGGAAAGTCAAAAGTAGTAGAGGACTGCCCACAAAAGAATGATTTTGGTTTCAAGAGTTATAGGTATTCGTGGTAAACGCTCAAAAAAGCACTATGCACAAGCCCTACTCTAAAAATTTAACACACAGAATCTCATTTAATTTCTTACACAATCCTATAAGGGAGGTAGATGGAATTGTAGGCAGTGAAAAGAAAAGCCAGAATCCGGTGAACTGAATAAGAGGGATTTGAAAATGGAATAGTAAATTTAAACAGTTCTAGAAAATCATCTGAAGGAAAGAGAGAGTGATATATAAGGAAAGGAATAAAGGAGGTTTGAAGATGGTCAAGAAAGGAAGAAAACAATAGAGAGGGAAAGGAGATATATAAAAAATACAATACATAAGAAATGATTGCTTCGGTAAGGTTCAGAGAGGATAGGAAGGTTTGGTACCAAGAGTAAAAGTAGATAAAATTTGAACAAAATGAGAAGTGGGACCTGAGATTAACAGAAAGTAAATAGAGATAAATTTATAAATTAGAAGGCAAGATGACTGACTAGGAAGACCAAGAAGTTCATAGATGGTATCAATGTTCTTTTAAAAAAATTATTTATTTTTGAAAGAGAGTGTGTGAATGTGCACACATGGGGGAGGGGCAATGAGAGAGAGAGAGAGCAAGAGCGAGAGCAAGAAGGAGGGACAGAAAGAAAGAGAGAGAGAGAGAGAGAGAGAGAGAGAGGGAGGGAGGGAGGGAGAGAGAGGGAGAGAGAGAGAGAATCCTAAGCAGGTTCTGTGCTCTCAGAGCAGACCTTGAGGCAAGGTTCAAACAAACCATGAGACCATGACCTGAGCTGAAATCAAGAATTGGATGCTTAACTGACTGAACCACCCAGGTGTCTCTAAGAAAAATTGTAAAAGGACATCCACCACTAAAGAGCTTAGAAGAAAAACAGGGCATTTGATAGGAATGGTGATGGTCTGAAATAGCCGTTATGGAAACAGAAAGGCAAAGTGATCAGAAACAAGTAAAAGATTAGTAAATTGGACCCAGCCAAACCCAAGAAATCAGGATGAATGGATATCTATTTCTTTACAAACATTTTAAGTTAAAAAAAGTTTTAAGTTTATTTTGAGAGAGAGTGCGAGTGGAGCTGGGACAGAAAGAAAGAAAATCCTAAGCAGTCTCTGTGGTGACAGGCTGAGCCTGATGAGATGCTCGAACTTGACCCAAACTGAGATAATGACCTGAGCCCAGAGTTGGAAGCTCAACCAACTGAGCCACCCATGCGCCCATCTTTACGAACACTTTAAGAACCTTCCATTTGCCAAGGCATCTTTCTAGGTATCTGGGGATACAGTATGAACTGTACTGACAGCTCAGAACCTGGAGCCTGCTTTAGATTGCGTTTTCCTCTCTCTCCTCCCCCACCCATGCTCACATGTGCTCTCTCTCTCCCACCCCCTCTCTCAAAATTTCAATAAACATTAAAAATTTTTTAAAAACAAAATTTCAGATTGGGTGGCCAAAAATGGCTTCACAGATAAATTGACATTTGTACTATGACAGAGTGAAAGCTATGTATATTTGTGGGGGTTGAACATACCATGTAGAGGGAAAAATCAAGTCCAAGTCTGGAGGTGAGGGAATGCCAGGCATCTGCAAGATGTTGCTGTGTCAGAAAGACGGGGAGGGGATATGGTCAGAGAAATAGTAAGTGGCTAGATGGTGTAGAGCCTTGTAGGCCACTAAAGACTGGCTAATATTGAAAGAAGATGACAAGTCATTGGAGCATTTTATGCAGAATGACAGGATTGCTTTGGCTCTGTGTTAAGAGTGAGAAAGGATCGTGGGCAATGATGGAAGACCAATAAGAATGTATTGCAGTAATTCAGATAGTTTGAACTATAATATAGCAGTGAAAGTGTTATTTATTTTAAAAGTGGAGTCAATAGGTCTTCCTGATGAATCAGATGTGGGATATGAGAGAAATCAATAATGACAAGGTTTTTCAGCTTCAGCAAACTGAAAGAATGCAATTGCTATGACTAATATAGGAAGATAGGAGAACTGAGGGGTAGGGAATTGGGGAGTTCAATATTGGACATACTAAATTTAAGATGCCTATTAAACTTACAGATGGTAGTATCTAATTGGCAGTTGCATATGGGAGTCAAGTATTCATAGAAGCAGTCCAGATGGAAGATAAATCACTGGGAGTAGAGGTAACCTTAAAACCTCAAGGCTAGAGATTATACTAGAGTTAATATAGATAGAAAAAAGATCCAAGGACAGAGTCCTAAGATTCACAAATTCAGCAGTAATGACTATTATTACTAAAAAGGTGAGGCCTCTCACTATATCCCCAGGAGACGAATCTTAATTATTCAAAACCAAGTATGTTACTTGCTAGAGTAAGCCTGTGATTCAACTCTGGTCAGCACAAGGTTAGTCCAATTGGTGTCCATGGGAAGGGAGTAGTAGAAAGGTTTCCTTGCTTTTAAAGACAGGAAACTTTCTTCTTCCACTTAGTTATGACTGCAACATTGGGAACCATGGCAACATTTATGCAATCATCTGGAGCAGCAAGATACATGCTGAGGATGGCAGAGGGCAAAGATGAAAAAACAATGGGTATCTCATATATTGCTGAGCTGCTAAATCAACTAGCCCTAGAGACACTCAATGCCTGGATTTTTGGGTTATTATTTAATATTGGTTTTCATTACTTATGGGAAATAGTATCTGATTACAATAATCTCATCAAAAAAATTTTTAGAGAAATGAATTTTTTTAAGTTTATTTATTTTGAGAGAGAGAAAGAGAGAGCACATTCAGGGCAGAGAAGGGAGAGCAAGAATCCCAAGCAGAGCCTGATGTGAGGCTTGAACTCAGAAACTGTGAGATCATGACCTGGGCTCAAGTCAGATACTCAACCAACTGAGCCACCGAGGCACCCTTCATTTTTAATTTTCATTGCAATGCTTAGGATATCAAAAACAAACAAACTCAGGCACCTGGCTGGCTCAGTGGGTAGAGCATGTGACTCCGGATCTTGGGATTGTGAATTTGAGTCCCACATTGGGCACAGAGTCTAATTTAAAAATAAAAAACAGATTTAAGGGGCACCTGGGTAGCTTAGTTGGTTAAGCATGACTCTTGATTTCAGCTCAGGTCATGACCTAGTGGTGCACGACTTCAAGCTTTGCATCAGGGTCTCCGTTGACAGCGGGGATCCTGCTTGGGATTCTCTCTCAATCCCTCTCTCTGCTCCTCCTCAGCAAGTGCATGTGCACGTGCACACATACTCAAAATAAACTCAAAAAAGAAAGTTTAGGGGCACCTAGGTGGCACAGTTGATTAAGCATCTGACTTCGACTGAAGTCATGATCTCACAGTTCATGTGTTCAAACCCTACATGGGAGCTCTGTGCTGATGATGTAGAGCCTGCTTGGGATACTCTTTCTCTCCCTGCACTCTTTCTCTCAAAATAAATAAATAAACCTAAGAAAAATTAATAATAAAAATTTTAATGAAAATAAAACATTTAAAAACAAACGAAAACTCAATAAAGGTTAAACGTGGCAAGGTTAAATAACTTCATGCCTAGGTAACAAATGGTGAATTGAAGCTTACCTAACTCCAATGTGTATAGTAAATGATTAACGGTGGTGGACTTAGGGGTGCCTGGGTGACTCCGCTGGTTAAGCATCTAACTTGATTTCGGTTCAGGTCATGATCTCGTGGTTTGTGGGTTCAAACCCAGTGTTGGGCTCCACATGGACAGTGCAGAGTTTGCTTAGGATTCTGTCTTTTTCCAACTCATGCTCTCTCAAAATAAACTTAAAAGAGTTGTGATTTAGGGGTGCCTGGGTGGCTGTCAGTTGAATGTTCAACTCTTGATTTAGACTCAGGTCCAGAGTCATGGGATCACACCCCGCATTGGGCTCCATACTAAGCATGGAGCCTGCTTAAGATTCTCTTTTTCCCTCTGCCTCTTGCCCCTATTCATGTGCACTCTCTCTGTAAAATTAAAAAAATAATTGTGAATTTAAAGTGTAGACACTACTGAAAGAGAAGGGGAATGAGAGTTAAGAATTCTTTTATTTTATTTTTTTATATTTTATTTATTTTTGAAGACAGGCTCCAGGCTCTGAGCTAGCTGTCAGCACAGAGCCTGATGTGGGGCTCAAACTCACAAACTGTGAGATCATGACCTGAGCCAAAGTTGGACGCTTAACCAACTGAGCCACCCAGGTGCCCCAAGAGTTGAGAATTCTTGAAGTGACTGGCAAACTAAGGCCAGGAAGTAACAAAGACTGAAAGAAAGGGGAAATATGAAAAGACTAGAACAGATAGGGTGTATTAGTAAACAAGCTAAAGTGATATGAGGTCTTAAGAATACTGGAATTAAAGATTTTTATTTTTTGAGTTGTCTGGATGAAGACTAGATGTAGGCTGTAGTGAATAGAAAGGGAATTAATTGCATTTCAAGTATTTAGGGACTGATTGGTTAATATTTACCAACACTTACTATGTGGCACATTATTTTATGAACTTGGGATACAGTGCTAACTAAAACACACAAGGAGCTCACACTCAGGTATGAAGGACAGACAATAAATAAGAAACTTTGCTGAATATGGGGTTCCTGGCCAGGGCCGTCAGAGGCACTCAGGAGTATCTGCTTTCAGATGGAGTTCTCTGAACGCGGCCTGGCTAGCAACTGAGGCCTTTACTCAGGGCTGCAAACAGAACACAAGTGAATGAGAATCAGGATGACAATAACTGGCAATTATACGATTATTTCAAATAATTTTACATACTCACTCTCAGAAGTAAATGTTTAATGAATAAATGATCTGATCATTAAACTTTCTCCATTCCAACTCTTCACCCCATTATCTAATAAACTACAGATTATTCTTTTAAGATTTTATTTTTAAGTAATCTCTACACCTAGTGTGGGGCGTGAACTCACAACTTTGAGATCAAGAGTCCAAACTCTCTACTGACTGAGCCAGCCAGGTGCCCCACATTCTTTTTTAGACTGACATAAAGAACTACCTGAAAACAAAAATGGAGTCTTTCCAGTGATTCATGGTTTCATTCAACATTCACTCAGTAGAATAAGCCCCCTGAAGGTAAACATATTTGTCTATTTTGTTCACTAAGGTATCTCCCGCACCTAGAACAGTGCCCAGCATTTTTCCTGAATTGAATAAATAACCACCTATGGATGACAGGTATTATTTTAATCACAAAGGTAAATAAAACAATTCCTACCCTTAAGGAGTACCACTTTTAAGGCTCTACGCAAAAATCTCTTGGTCTTCACTTCTGTCAAAGTACATCATCATTAAAGAGCAAGGTTGTTAAGAATCCAAGTATGTGTTACCTGTCCTGGATAAAAGAAATGTATTGTAGTTTTCATATGCTTTTAAATTTAAAAAAATAAACTACCATTCTATCTTGAAAAGTTAGTACTTGTTTCATTAAGTACTACAACTAGACGACTTGTTATAAACAATGATTACGGTAAATCACAAAAAATAATTTCAGAGGCTTCTAAAAATTTTAATTCCTTCTTTTCAAGTCCTATCAAATATATTTTAACAAAAACAAAGTGAGAATATCAGTTAATATGAAGCAACATAAAAGAAAAAACAGAATCAGAAGGCAAATTCCAAAGAGATCACTGGCTATAAATAGAGACATGGAAATGTCAGGAGAGAGAAGCAAAGTCACACTAAAAAACAACAACAAAACTGTATGCCAAGTGGGCTTTACATCTCAAACCCATCCATTTTCAGTTAAGGATTTCTTTGGCAAAGATCCTGTCTTTCAATAATCTATCTCAAAATGTAAATGTTGTGAGTAAAAGTAGATGTCCTCATTACAAATAATAATCAAGATGTTTTTGGTTCTGCAAAAATTCTTCCCTTAGTATCTAAGAAATAGAAAACTTCAACTGAAACTTAACCCAATCATTGATGTTTCACAGTTTGTTGCTGAAATAAAGAGCACTGGATTAGGAATCTATAGTCTTGGCTCTGCAATTAATCTTGTCACTTTGTGTATGGCTCACAAGCAACCTGGGTCACAATTTCCTCCACCATAAAATGAAAGAAACAGAGACTAGATGGTCAAGGTCTTTTCAAGTCTGCTAGTCTAAGAAAAGTTGAGTGAAACTAATCTTCCATGTTATATAGTCTCAAAGGCCCCCAACATTCATAACCACATATTCAACATTTTGTTGAATTCTAGTTTTGTGGGTAAGTGGTTAATATGGTAACAAACAATTCAACTTGATATTAGGATTTTACCAATATAAAAGCACCAAACCATTCTGGTCAAACTAAAGAGTAATATCTAGTCCTTGACTAGCCCTCTCTTACAGACAGAAGGGTAGAGAACATGATCTCTGTGTTTAGATCATTTACTAAGTCTAGCTAGGGAAACAAAATTTAATTAAGCTAAATTCCACATTTATTAAATACTTTTTGCATAATAGGGCAGTTTTCATTCTAAGTGGAGTAATCGACTATGATGTTTATTTAAAAAAAGAAAGAAATGTAGATTTCCTGAAACATGTTTCACTAGGTCCAGGTGGGGTCCAAGCATCTACATCTTAAAAAAAAATACCCCAGATGCAGGGTGTTTCTCAAATATACCCTTGTTTTAAGAAACACTGCCTAGCCTAGATCAACAAAAACTAGGGTTCAAAAATAGAAAAATGCTTCTAGACCTTGAGTTCTCTAGAAAACTAGAGATAAAACTAGAGAACAAACTATAAGGCATCAAAAATAAGCAAAGTGTGACAGAGCATGTGGGCTGCAGTTATATTTCAGTGGTTCTCAAGCATTGGCTGCACTTTGAGGATCAACTTAAGAAGTTATTATACATACAGAAAATAGACCAATTAAGTCAGTCTCTGGGAGTAGGGGTTGGGGCTCAGCTTAAACATGTTTAAGCTCCCTGTAACCAATACAGTGAATTAAGTAAATGATCAATGGAATTGGTTAGTCAGGTCAAGGTTCATGAAAAAAAACGACTTTTAATTTTGATTATTTGGCCAAACTTTTAATGAAAAAAGATAAATGTACCTGAAGTAAAAGTAACTGATGTATAAATATATGATCAAAGTATGGAAAGAAAAAAATAAACATGTTTTGGCCACAAGATAAAGGGAGAATAAGAACAGTAAATATGAATTTCTTTTAGACATTTAAAAAATTTTTTAATTTTTTTTATTACCTTTGAGAGAGAGAGAGAGAGACAGACAGAGACAGAGACAGAGACAGTGTGAGCAGGGGACGGTCAGAGAGAGAGGGAGACACAGAACTGGAAGCAGGCTCCAGGCTCTGAACTAGCTGTCAGTACAGAGCCTGATGCGGGGCTCGAACCCATGAACCATGAGATCATGACCTGAGCTGAAGCCAGACGCTCAACTAACTCAGCCACCTAGGCGCCCCTAGACATTTTGGTTTTGAAGCAACATACAAGATGAGTCTTGGAGGTAGCTGCAGACACAGATTTGGAAATACATTTAGGGAATAGGTAGAGGACCCATTTAAAGTAAGTTATGAAACATATATAATTATATAGTTATAAATTTTATAAATAAAATTTTAAACAACTTTCATAGGTCAAAAAAAGAAACATATATTACACATTTTGCAGTTTTATTACATATTATATGCTGCAGTATTATATATCAGCTTTATTATGTTATTGGAATGCGTGCTATAGAATTAACTAAAATCACTCAAGAACTGGGTGGAAAAGGCCAGTTTTTTAAGACAGATGCTGTGAGGAGTACCAAATTTCAATCAGAATCATCCCTAATCTAAGGGGAAGCTGGGAGGAATAGGGCTCATCAGCAAGGGCAGTCAGCTCTACATTTTTTTCACTAAATATGGATATTCAATTTTTTAATATATTTTATGATGCTGTGTTAGATCTCCTATGATCCTGGTCAAGGGACAGATCCTGCTTCCACACTGGCTACCAACAGATGTGTGCAACTAGCCAAACACTTTGTATGATAAAGGATGGTCCTTCTCTCATAAAATTTGAAGAACCCTGTAAGTACCTTAGCAAGCCCCTCCCTCTTCCCCCATACAGTAGATGCCTTTCGCTTCACTGGAGGTCCTAAAAAGCAAAGAAAATGTATATTACTTTCACAAAGAACCTTTGTCTCAAACATTAATTGTTCTAAAAGACTGAAGAATTTTACCCTCAGTTCTCAGAAGAGTCTGATTTTAAAACTCTTGGTATGCTTCTTTCGGGAGGGGGGCTATTTTTGAAGGAATCCAATATGCAGACAAACAGTACAAACACTATCATAGATGCTGTGTGGTAATATGGGGGAAAAATTAAAATTAAGCAATCCTATTCTTGTCTTGAAGATGCTTACAATCTAGTAGTGATGTGATTACAAACACACAAATCCCCTGAACAATGTATTTGAAAAATAACACTAATTATACCAAATATGTATGTATGTATACACACACACACATTCATACACAAACACACCATAAAGCCCTATAGTTTATCTGGGGAGAGGGAGAGGTAGACCGGGAGAGGGAGAGGCAGAGGGCAGAGAGAGAAGGGGACAGAGGATCCTAAGCCGGCTCTGTGCTGACAGCAGAAAGCCTGATTGCAGGGCTCAAACTCATGAACCATGAGATCATGACCGGAGCCAAAGTCAGATGCTTAAGTGACTGAGCCACCTGGGCACCCATAAAGCACTATATATACTTTAGTAAGGTATATTACTAACCCGTCCGATGCAAGTAACAATACAGAAAAACAAGCCTGTATCATGTTATAAATACATGGGTTCTTTGATTTTGTAATGTTTGTATTACCTTACATTAAGATCTGCCTTCCCATGAAGAACTTCCGCTTATGTCTTAATAGAAACAAATGCAAATATGTATTTTTAAAATCCAAGTAAGAAATATTAAGTTGTGAACCATATCATAAAAATTACAAAGAGATACATTACATTACTTGACTTTTTATAGATTCTTCCATTCTTTCAACTCAGACTGCCTGGGTTCAAATCACTGACATTTACTAACATGTGACCTTGAACAAGTTGGCTAACTTATCTGTACTATAGCAAAATGGAGATTTTAATAGCATCTCATAGAGCCTTGTGAAAATAAATGAATTAATTACAGGTAAACCACTTGGAAAAGGACCCAGTATATAATACTAGCCACTATTAGCTACTGCTAAGTTTCAGAGTGTGCTATGCGGTAAAGACACAGAAAAAGACATAGCCCTTACTGTCATGGACCTTACAATCTAGTGGGAATTCCAAATCAATAAGTGATATTGTTATTATTACTATGATGTAATACATGACCACAAATAAGAGCCCCCAGATTTGAGGGGCGCCTGAGTGGCTCAGTCAGTTAAGCGTCTGACTTTGGCTTAGGCCATGATCTCACGATTAGCACAGAGCCCACTTTGGATCCTCTGTCCCCCCACCTTCTCTACTACTCCCCCACTTGCACTTTCTCTGTCAAAAATAAATAAACATTAAAAAAAAAAAAAGAATCCCTAGAAAGTTCTGGACTAGCCAAACACTATATATATCCAAAGAGGCCCTTTGAATTTTCTGGAAAAATGGAAGTAATCAGCAACAGCAAAATGAAAGAAGTAGGCAATGTACGTGACACAAAGGGGGCTCTGCAGTTATGGATACGTGAGAATGATAAGAATGATAAAAGGCTGGATTTAGGGCAAATCAATGATTATGGGCAATATCCTAGTATTCTTCAATCTTCTTACAGCCCTTCAATCAGGACACACTATCAAATTTGGCAACCAAATCAGAGAAGAAATTTCTAATAACCGAGGATATGTTTTTACATAGTGACTTCTGTTTTTCCTTTCAGAAGTTACCTAAGACTTTTTATTATCGTTTACTATTGGCTACTTTTCAAAACCGATTAAACTGCTCTCTTTTTGGAATGCTGGTAAAAGGAAAAAGTTATGTGACTCACCAAAGGGCACAATGGTCATACTCGAACACAGATCCTCTGGAAGGAAGTCCAGAGTCCTTTCCACTATCTGGGACTGCCTCCATTTTCAGACACTGCTGAAGCTGTTGGTTCTCCACAATGTTCCAAAGTCAATTTGTGTTAACAACTTTGTCTTCTAAAATGCAAATATATCCTACTTCCATTCATACCTCAGTCTGAAACAGACTTCTAGAAACTCAGCCAGAAGGGATATAAAAGTCATTAAGACCAATGACCAGCCTAATGATCAAACACCCCAACTACATCCTGGAACGTTTAGTTTAATCTGAAGTGGCCACTTCCCTCCACACAACTAACCTGAAGCTGCTGTGACTGTGATACTGAGGAAGCACTGGCCTGGTTACATGACCCAGAGTATAGCATGAAGTTATCAGATCCTCTGGCCAAGACTTGTTAGGAGGAGGTGACGGGCATAAAGGTGAAGTAGGAAGCCTGTACCATTCTGTCACTCTAAAATACCTGTTAAAAAGCCATAATGGGGGCACCTGGGTGGCTCAGTCAGTTAAGCATCTGACTCATGATTTTGACTCAGGTAATGATCTCAAAGTTCGTGAGTTTGAGCCCACAGTCTGGCTCATGCTGGGGCCTGCTTGGGATTCTCTCCATCCCTCTTTCTCTCAAAATAAATAAAAAACTAAAACAACTAAAAAGAAAGAAAGAAGAAAGAAAGCAATAATGCACTATTTTTCTACAAGAGCTAAAAATAAGAATCTGTTAATATTTCACAGATTTTCCAAAAGTGAAAAGTTGTCCTAAGAAAAAGACCACTCAGTTATTTGGTAGCCAATAAGTCAAAAGGTAAAATGAAGGACCTTGCTAGTACATTTAATAGCCCAACTTTTATTATGCTTGCTAATGTTTTCACTGTTATTTGGTGAATCTAAATGCTCCCTGCTTGACTTCTGTAAATTCAAAGACAATGACTTCTGCTTCATCCTAAGAATGAAACATGAAATACTAATTTCTGTGGTAAGAGTGTGACTAAAAAATATAATCCGGCCAAATATTTAGCCAATCTCTCAAAGCACAATAAACCAATTTTAGATTATTAGCTATGATATACCCGTTTAAGAATATTTACATTGCAAAGGGAATAAATTTAGTTAAGAAAATACTGATTTCATCAGTTATAATGAAATTACCTAGAATAACCAGCAAAGTACAAATAGCTTTAAAAAGATTGTGTGGACTAAGAATTCACATATAACTTAATCAAAAGTCACTGGGTATTTCTCCAACAATTCAGTTGCTCTTGCATGATCCTGAGTTTTACTAAGAAGATAGCTGTAATCCAAAAAAATTTACAAAGATTATCCTTTCTTGATTATAAAATGCCAGAAGCCAAACCACATGTTAATTAATAACACTAGTTTCCATTTGTACAGAACTTTCTGGTTTCTGAAGAGCTCACATTTGAGGATAGCAAAGCAAGTGATCATAATGTAGAGGAGAAATTGGAGACACAGCAACTAGATTACTTGCCCAAGGTCACAAAACCAACAAAAATGTACAGGCAGATTTTTTTTTTCAATATTCACTCAGCAAATACCTAGTACACTAAGACTATACATTAGGGACAGGTCAATGGGAGAGGTAGATAAAGTCCTCCATCTCCAGTTTTCATTCTAAAGGAAAAAACAATAAACAAGTAAACAAGAGCTTAAGATAATTTCAGATAAATGCTACAAAAGGGCAATGGGATAGTGATTGTAGAATGGCACAACTAGAGGTCAGAAAGGACCTAAGGAGGTGGCATCTGAGCTGAGTCTTGAATGGTGAGGACAGATTATTCATGAGAAAGTCTATGAGAGCATCCACACCAGGCAGAATAAAAAAAGGTGTAACATCCCAAAGGCAGGAATGATCTTGGACAGCAAGGTGGTTGAAGTGAAATAAAAGGAAGGAATGTTTAGAGACAGTGGTCTGACTATATGGAGCCCGTACACTAGTCCAGGAGATAGGACTTAAAGTGCAATAGGAAGGGGGGCCTCAGTGGCTCAGTCAGCTGGGTGTCCGACTGGATTTCAGCTCAGGTGATGATTTCATGATTATGGGTTCAGACTCTGCATCAGGCTCTGTGCTGACAGTGCAGGCCTGCTTGGGATTCTCTCTCCATTGCTCTCTGCCCCACCTCCACACATGCACATGTGCACTCTCTTTAAAAAGGTTTTTAAAAAAGTGCAATAGGAAGACAAAAGTGAGATGATCTGGTTTCTGTTATAAAATAACTGTTTAAGGGGTACCTGCGTGGCTCAATCGGTTGAGTGTCTGACTTTAGCTCAGGTCATGATCTCAGTTTGTGGGTTCGAGCCCCCCTCGGTGGTGATAGCTCAGACACAGCCTGGAGCCTGCTTCAGATTCTGTGTTTCCCTCTCTCTCTGCCTCCACCCCCACTCATTCCCTCTCTCTCAAAAATAAATTTAAAAAATTAAAAAAAATTTTTTAATATTTATTTATTTTTAAGAGACAGAGAGACACATATTATGAGCAAGAGAGAGGCAGAGAGAGAGGGAGACAGAGAATCTGAAGCAGGCTCCAGGCTCATGAGCTAGCTGTCAGCACAGAGCCTGACGCGGGGCTCGAGCTCATGAACCGTGAAATCATGACCTGAGCTGAAGTCGGACGCTCAACCGACTGAGCCACCCAGGTGCCCCTAAAAAATTTTTTTTAATTAAAAAAGATTTAAAGGAATTATTCAAGCTGCTATATGAAGAACAATTGTAACACAATCAGGTAGAGGCTTGAGCCTCAAAAGTACTGGTAATGGCTGCTTGTTACTTTTGAGAACTTACATATACATTACACGCTTCTCTGTATGAAATTCCTTAATTTTAAAAAGCAAACTGTAAAGATGTTAAGAGTAGCAGAAAAACCAACTACAGTACTATTACAGACCAGGACGGAGGTGATGGTAACTTAGAAGTGGAAATGGAAATTAAGAGGAATATACTTGGAATATACCTCCAAAGTATGATAAATATGTCTTCCCAGAGGAGAGGCAGGCATAGGAATGAAGGCTGACCAGTGGTTCTCAATGTGAGATGATTTTGCCTATTAGGAGACATCAGCAATGTCTGGAGACATTTTTGACTTTCACAATTGAGTGGCGGGGAAAGGGGTTATGTTACTGGCATCTATGGGTAGAGGCTAATGATGCTGCTAAACATATTACAGTACACAGTATTACAAAATATAGCTATCTGATGGAAACCAACTTGACAATAAACTATTTAAAAAACACCAAAATGTAGTTATCTGATCAAAAAGTCTATATAGTGTTGGAGAAATCCTGATCTAAATGGATTCCAACTGGTTCCCATCCTAGAATATCCATTCTTCCAGGAGAGTCTACAAAAAACTAGAAATGAAGGTCTTTATTTTCAATATTTAGAGACAACTAATATTGTCTGAAATAAAGTTTATTTGTTTGGAGATAAATTATATCACTCTGTGGTTAATATTACATTGATCAGGATGGAATAGGTCTAATTAATAAAATATGAAGAAATCAATTGATTAATAAAGGCCATTTGTTGGAGTCTTTTTCAAAACAACTGAAAAATTTTTGTTTAGCAATACCATACAACAATGCTTTTCGTCTTTTTTTTTTTTGTTTACCAGTTATACTTAAGTCTATAGTCCAATACATTCACCGCTTTTCCAAAATCAAATCCCCCCCAATCTTTTAAAAGGATAGGCATGAACACTGAAAAAGATAACCAAAGCTATAAACGATTAAGATGGTAGGAAAAGCTTCATTGTAGAAAATGACACCCCACTTGTATCTATATGCATATAACTGTGTAATTACCTGATTTATTTGGGACCTTGAGCAAATGCACACATTAGTTATCAGGAAGACGGCAGCACACATTTCTCCCAACTACTCTTAAGATTACCAATGGGAGGGGCACCTGGGTGGCTCAGTCGGTTAAGCGTCCGACTTCAGCTCAGGTCATGAGATCAGGTTCGTGGGTTTAAGCCCTGCATCAGGCTCTGTGCTGTCAGCCTGGAGCCTGCTTTTGAGTCAGTGTCTCCCTCTCTGTCTCTACTGCTCTGTCTCTCAAAAATAAATATTAATTCCTGAAACATCCCAAATGAATCTGAAACTACTAATATGCAGTAAATTACATGCCACCATACTTCGAGAAGGCCTGAAATCATCTGATAATTGGGTAGATAATAAAATATACATACTTACGAAGCTATCTAGTCCTGGGATGACAATTCAGAACATTACCTTACAGGTGGGTTCTTACCGGTAGGGAATGAGGCAAACTACTGTTAAGAAGCCACAAAGTCAACTCTGGTTAAGAACTGGATGTTGTTCTTATAAGGTGACTTCAATAAAGCTGGCCCCGGACACATACAATACTAGATTACTAAGTGTGGTTACAACAGAATTTTAGAAACAGTCACGTTTTTTAAAGGTAAAGAAAAGGGCAGTCATAATTTCAAGCTTCATTCACAGTATTTACACAAAAATGTCAAAATCACCTAGAGAACTGAAAGGCCTCCAACCTGAATTAATCCCCACTTGTGATAAAGCTAAAAGATCTGGCAATTTAGAAGTAAAATACAGGGACACTTTACTACCCTGAAAATCAGGCCGAGATCCCGCTAGGCCGGGCCGACGTTTTCGGGTACATCTCCGCGTCGTGTCCCGGGAGCGCTTCTCCCAGGCGCACTCCTGGTTGGGGTGCTCTCGAGATAACTGTTGCGTCGTCCTTACGCGTGTCGACGTCACCCACTTTCCCATGGATACACGGAATGACCCATGGAGGAAAATTCACCCACACTCCCTCTCCAAGGCGGCAACCAATAGAAAGCAACCATTTTTTTTCTTTAGGTTTTCAGAAATCGAGCCAACCGGGGTCGCCGCGCCAATCTTACCCACTACCCCGGAAGTATAACCACACAGTCTCAACACGCGACTGCACGTAGAGGTAGGCGCCAAACCAAATAAATAAATAAATAAACTCCACTCTCGCGATATTGTAAACACACTTCTCGCGACGTCTCTCTACTTCACCTTGTTTTTTCAGTCCCACCCCCACAACAGCGCCTTGCTTCAAAATATCGCGAGATTTTCTCTTCTCAGTCCCCGCCCCTTTACGGCACGATGGTCGCACAAGAATGTGATACAGCCTCGACCGCCGCCATTTTCTTTCTTTCTTAGCAGTTGGCTGAGTGCAGATCTCTGCGAAGAAGCGGCAGCGGCCTCTGTAGCGTAGACATGGCAGACTACTCAACGGTGCCTCCACCTTCCTCTGGCTCAGCTGGTGGTGGAGGCGGCGGCGGTGGTGGTGGAGGAGTTAACGATGCTTTCAAAGATGCGCTGCAGAGAGCACGGCAGGTAAGTCTGGACCGTGCGGCGGGATCCCGAACGCTCACCGTAATTGGCCGTTGGCTGAGTAGGCCGCTACTTCTTCGCGCATGAGGAAGCGGAAAGTGCCCTTCCGGGCTCGGAAATGTGTGGAGGCTCACGGTTCCCACGTTGGTAATACAGTTTAGAGGCTGGAACCCGATTTTGTGTTTCTTAATGTTTAAGCCATTTAGAAACTCATCGCGTGTTAGGCATTGACGGTTTTAGGTCTTTCGCTTCCGCGGTAGTTCCGCTTCCTTCTCCGAGGAGTTAGCTTGGCATTTCCTTGTTCTCAGAATGAACATTCTCCTCCATGGGATAAAGCGCGCGTAGTTTTACACAATAGTATGGAAGGTTCTGGTAATGAATTTGGGAGAGGACTAGGGTTTGTCCTCAGGAATCGTAGTAAGGAAGGGATATGTCAGTAAAGCAGTTTTCACAGCTTCCAGCTCATTAGAGCTCTCTCGAAATTAATATTTCGGTATCGTTCACTTTGATACCTACAAGGAAGAGACTTCAAAGAATACGAGTATCCCAGGCTGGAATCCTTCCTCAGAGCGGGATTTACGTGTCCGTGTGTTCTACCAGTCCTTCCCCCTTATTTCTCAAAATGGCTTCAGCCCATTATACCCGAAGTTTCAGTTTGAATCTGCCTCTCTGTTCAGAGTCGTAAACTGACCAGACCTCTTTGTATTACGTAGGTGCGTACATTTGCCTCCAGGCAGTTCTTTCCTAAATGAAAGCTGCTGAGAAAAACTACTCCCGGAAATTTAAAGACTTCTTAATTTGAAGTTTACCTTTATTAGGTAAACATAATTGTAACTTAAAATGTCATGATGTTGGTATGTATTTTGTATGTAAGCAAAATCTTATTCTCCTTATGACATTATGCGTATTAGGTGCTGGACTTTTTTAGATATTGAACGCTAATCAGAAACTTATTTTTGTGGTGTGTCTTGTTTTCATAAAGGAATTCACTTCGTTAACCTTTTTCATCCTCCAGTTCCACTAAAGGATCATTTGAGTCAAGCTGCAAATACAGTCATCATCTGTAACAATAAGCTCTTTTTTAAAATAATGTGAACATGTTACAAATAAAAATTCACCTGTACTTGTTTATAATTAGAAATACTCATCAGCAAAAAGTTACTTTTAATGTTAACTCGGCCATTTTTTTACTTGAATTTTATTCTGAACATTTTATAATAGCGACTGAAACATTTTTTAAATGACACTGTTAGTGGAGTTTTATTAGATTGGGTTAGAAGACTCACCTGAATTATTTTATTCAACCAGTATATTGAATTAATTTGTGCCACAGATGGTACTTAGATAGTAGAGGGTTTTTTACTGTGTGACTTGGATTTCTGCCTTCTAGGAAGTGATGATACAGTCAAGGAACCAAATGCAAATGAATGGTAGTGTCTATTAATGCTTTCAGACAGGAGTGGACACAAATAGGCACCGTTAACTTATCCACTTGTTCTGTAAACATTTAGAGTTCCTGCTATGAGTCAGGCCCTGTACACAACACCAAACTGTGGGGTGCCTAACTGCCAAAGTAAAGGACTGATACTTTAAGCAAGACATTAGAGAATGTGTGAGAGTTGGTCAGTGGAGAAAAGAAGCAGTGAGTGCAAAGGTATGGGAGTTTTTGGAATGACAACCGTGAATGAAGTCACTGGAGGATAATGTTGGTTGGGGGAAAGAGGGTGGAAATGAGGTGAGTACAGGTGGGTCCAACTTCTGAAAGACTATGGGTAGCCATGCTTTAATTAAATATTGAACCTCATTATTGGCTAAGCTGTAATTTCCTGATTAAGTTAGACTGCTTTTTTTAATACAGAAATTGTCCTCAAACTATAGATTACTGGTACTTTCTTTTTATGCCAGTAGGTCAGGTGCTTTAGTGTCCTTGTTGTAATGATATGACTTTCTACAGATGTCTTCTTGTAGTAATTTGAATTTTTTTTTTTTTTTACAGAACTGATCTTAAACCTGAGATTTCCAAATATAGCTTTTGAGTTGAATTTCTTCTTCTGATTACATTTGAAGATGTCTTTATATGTCCATTGTAGCTGCTTGTCTGATTATATAAATGGAATACAGGGAGGAGTACTTGGACTGAATGAACAAGTTTAGGTTAACATCTGAACTACTTTTTTCATACTTACATTAAAAGCATACTGGATTATATTTCCAAAATACCCATCTAACCTTAGGTTTCTTTTCTTTGTCTGGCGTATTGTGCCATGTTCTTGGAAGGAAGAGGAGATATAAGGATAGCTCCTTGCCCTCAGAGAACTGTGTACTAGTGGGGATGTTGTTGACATTTTTTATCTGGACGATTCTTTGTTAATGCAGGGTAAGTGAAGTGGATCCCTGGTCCCTACCTAGCTCTTTTTGCCATCTAGTAGTTTAGACCAAGTTGCCCAGTCATATTTCCAGAGAATCCTGATGGCTTATTTTTTAATGTGAAATTTAGATACTCTCTTAGCCAAAGTCAGCACAGGAGCACCAGATTGCTACTCTAGTTTAGGGTTTCCAACCTGTATGTACACTTTAGAGATTTATATTTGTATATTTTAAGCTGTAATTCCAGAGGGTGAGGTTGGTGATCACACTAAATAATCAGTTCTGTCTCAGAAACACTGGGAAATCAAAATGTATCTCTCTACTCCCCGCCCCCCTTTGAGGTTATGTGAAGATAGAAGTGAATCAGAGTGGGACTAGATGAATGGTAGATCACAAGTTAAGCAGGGTTATCAGCCCTGATTCCTTCACTTCTAAACAGCTATTAGTCTTTAAGTACTCCGTTATTCTTGAAATCTCTTTCTTGATGATTGTAAAGTGATTTGGAATGCATTATGTTGTTTGAATGCAGTGAAGATTCTTTAAAACAGAATTATTGACCTTTCAGTTAGCATTAATCTCAGCTGAAAACTAGCACTTGTGGGGCTACTGGATGGCCCAGTAGGTTAAAGGGTCAACTCTTGGTTTTGACTGAATTTGAGCCCTGCATCAGGCTCTGCACTGACAGCCTGGAGCCGCCTCGGTTTTCTGTCTCCCTCTCTCTCTCTCCCCCTCCCCTGCTCACTCTGTCTCTCTCAAAAATAAAATAGAATAATCATTAAAAAGAAAAAACTGGTACTTGCGTATGGTTTGGGTATTTTGTTTTTATATTTTGTGGCAGGATAGCAAAACTTGATATTTAAGAATATTCCTCTGTTGGGAGTGGGCAGTATCGTGTCATTACAGATGGCTGTTAGTATTTTTTTTTACTAAGAGCTCTTCTTTAATGTCTTTGTATTGTTTCTGAATTTTTGAATTGGTGTAACATTCTTTTGAGTGAATGAGGTATCAACTTTTCGTTTTCATTTGGATAGTTTTAGAACTATTCAGTGACTAACAGGGAGGTATAAATAAGTATTCTTTTGGGGCGCCTGGGTGGCTCCGTCGGTTAGGTGTCCAACCTCAGCTCAGGTCATGATCTCACAGTTTGTGGGTTCAAGCACCGCATCGGGTTCTGTGCTGAACTGTCAGCACAGAGCCTGGAGCCTGCTTCAAATTCTGTGTCTCCCTCTCTGCCTCTGCCCCACTAATGCTCTTGTTTCTGTCTCTCAAAAAAATAAATAAATGTTAAAAAAAATTTTTTTAAATAAGTATTCTTTTTCTATGCAGTTCTTTGAAGTTAAAGGAGTACTACTCTGCAAACTCCTTTAGCATTTATAAAAGCTAACTGCAGAAGGTATTCACAGCTTAAACCCTTTTCCTATCATCAGTAGTACCGAACAGTAGTTAGTCTTCTCTGGCCTGAAATACTTCAGTGCCCATCAGTGCCACCCAGTGTATTTAAGTTCCTAAGGAACAATTCAGATGTTAAGCCCTTTGTTAAGCAGTTGTTTTTAGGTGTGATGATGAGACCTTTCGGAAAAGAAATAAGCTTTTAATTAGATCTCAAAGACACGGGACAGGCTTTTGAAAAAGTGAAAGGATGATTAAGGAGGGTTAGAGCTGAAGTCCGACGCTCAACCGACTGAGTCACCCAGGCTCCCACCCCTCCAAGCCTTTTTTAAATTAAGAATTTTAATATTTAGTCCTGATATGTTTTGAGTTAGGAGTTTGCATTTACAGCTGAGGAAAAGTGAACTTTAGAAACCCTAAGAAGTACAGTTGACATATGCAAACTGCTACATATAAGTGATAAGTAAGTGGATTTTAAGACTTAAGCCGTTGAATACAGTTTTCTAACTGTAATGAAGCTTGAAGCAGTTGGTTTTTCATTAGTCTCTGGGGGAATTCTAGACACCAGAAGTTTGGTTTTCCTGTGTAATTTTTTTTTTTATCATGGAAAATCTCGAACATACTCAATAATATAATGAACTCCTGTGAGCCTCACCCATCCTCAGTGGTCACCCCTTATAGTAATTAGCATGGAGCTGTGTAGAAATTGGAAATCTCCACCATGGACTATGTAATCTGGAGTTACAGTCTCTCAAGATTTTTTCAGCTGTAAAATGGCTCCTTAGTATCCTTAATTCATAGTGTTGTTTTGATGATTTAGTGACAAAATGAATATAAAACATAGTGTGGAGTTTGAATTATTGCTGACACTCAGCAATATTCGTTTCATTTTCCCTTTCATAGACAAATGGAGTCAATATCCACTGATTGTGTCCTACTTGTTATGTGAAGCTGGTTCATCTCATATGATGTTTGTTTAGTTAAATGCAAGCAGTTATTTGCCCCATTCTTTAAGAGTGAAATGATTTATGGTTCTGTGGCTGAGATTTTTCTTAAAGGTACAGCTTTCCAGGCTTCCCACCATGCCCTATTGTTTCTATAGAACAAGACTGATAGAAATACATTGCAAGCCACGTACTTTACTTAATGCAACATGCCCAAATACTACCATTTTAACATGTGTCCAATATTTTTTTAAAAATTAGGGTGCTTTCAGTTCTTTATGTTTGTTTCAGGTTTTCAGTATCCACTATGTATTTAACATTTAAATGATTTCAGTTTGGCTTAGCGACTTTTTAAGTACTTAGTAGCCATAATTGGCTAGCATTTAACTTATTGGACAACACAGCCTTAAAGTCCTCTAATGTGTTCACATTCTTTGTGCCCACAACACATTTTTTGAAGAGTCATGGGAGAGCCATGGAGAAGAATTAGGACCCAGATTTTCCTCAAAGCTATTTATTTGGTAATTCGATTCTGAAGATTGCTGGTTATTTCTTTGTTCTTACAGAGATTTATCAGAAGCTTAGTTCTAGACTATCTATGATTACTTGTTAACTCTGTTAGGTTATTAAATGTCATAATACATTGATTTGTAATTTTCTTTCAAATTAATTTACTTATGTATTAGATATTTAGCATATATATTTATGAGGAAATTTAGCACTGAGTAGTATATATGAAGCTATTCTTAATGATGGTGTGGTTTTGTTTTTTTAAGATTGCAGCAAAAATTGGAGGTGATGCTGGTACATCACTGAATTCAAATGACTATGGTTATGGGGGACAAAAAAGACCTTTGGAAGACGGAGGTAAGTTATAAGTATTTTAATTGTTTTACACACAAGTTTAGTTGAAGGTGATTTTCAATATTTTTCAAGTATTCTTTTATTGAAACATTACTTTTATAATAAGGTTCCTAAAATTGTAAGGTTTATAATGGCCTCAGAAGGAAAGGGGGGAAAAGACCTTAGACAAGGTAGGTAAAATTTTGAGTTAATCAGCAAGTTTTGTCTTAGTAGAAAACATTTTCTCTTTTTTAGGATTGTGCCAGATTGACTGTTTGCACAGACAACTTGTTTACATACTGAAAAGAACAAAAATATAAAATGTTTAGAAGACATTTCACTAGTTTTTTTTCTTCATATGTGAATTAATCTTTATATGCTATGTTTTCATTATTTTGTTATTTCAGATTTCACTTTAAAGGTTGATGTTGCTATAGTTTGCTACTCTAGTGTGTTGCAGGTTATATCTTTTTTTTAATGTTACTTTTTTTTAGTACTTTGTTTTGTGTTTCAGGTTTAACTCAAAATGTGGCTTAAAACAGTAGATTTACAGTGCTTTGTATTTTTTTTAAAAAACATAATTGTTGATGCTTCTGAACTTAAGAAGTCTGCAAGTATTTTTTTTGTTTTAGATTTGATATATGAATTTTGATGCATCTTTTTTGCCATTTTATTTATTTAATTTTTTTTTTTAAAGGAGGATTCTGAATGAGCCTATAGAATGTATTTGTAGCTTTTGACCAGGTGTACTTGGTTTCCTTTTATTTAAGTGTCTTTCACATTTATAGTGAGGTTTTAATATACAAAAAAAATGAGCTAATGATGCTTCAGATGTTGTATGTAATGTATTCTTTTTATTTTATGTGTAGATGGCTCTTGGACAAGTCCGAGCAGTACAACACACTGGGAGGGAATGCCCTCTCCTTTTAAAGGCAGGAATTTTTATTTATTACCTGTGTTTAGTATGTAAACGTGAAATAACCCAGTGGATTCTTAAATGGACACAAATATTTCTTGGATTACGTGTCTGAATTTTTGCTGCACAACATTCTGATGTTTAAACATTTAAGTTTGAAGGGGGGGAGGAAAATGTAGTACTTTCAGATGTAGGTTGTCTATTCTAAGGTATGCATTGTATTCATCTGTGTAAAGGATGTAGATGAAGGTAGTCATGTAGTTGCTTTGAGTTTTTCTGCTGAAGTTTATGCCGTGAAATGTTTGGTTAGGAGCAGTAGAATAGTTTAGATTGAGATTGCCTTGTAATGTGATTTTTTTATTTATTTATTTTGCATAGCCTTGTGGTCACTGTCAGATACACTCAACTTTTGATATGTCAAATTTTCACATTCTGATAGGTTCTGTTTTTCTTCCAGTCTTCAATTCCTACAGTGGGAAGCATCATTAGCCTTTAGCATGTGATATTTTGCTAGTAATGGACCTAAGTACTTTGTCTTGTATCATTCTAAAGTGCTTAACATACATTAAGGTCAGTGATTTGATACAATCAAAAAGAATTTTTTTTAAATGTCTGTGCATCTTTTAAACCTGAAAAGAATTAAAGAAATGTAATGTTTCTTTTGAATATTAGAGTCTGGGATAAGTGTTGGCACTTTTGGTTCAAATGATAAACAATTACCGTCAAGTGTTTACATTGATACTCTTACTTGGGCATGGGTTAGCTAAGTCTTATATTTGTACTTATTGGCAAAAAGTTAAAAAGCTCTTAATTTTGCAGATCAACCAGATGCTAAGAAAGTTGCTCCTCAAAATGACTGTAAGTATTTTAAATCGGGTCAAAAGCTAAAGTAACTGGATTTTAATATTAGGGTTTTGTTTCTATTTTTTGTTGGGTATCTTTGGAGTTAGTTGAAGGCCATGAATATCCTTATCTTTGTAAATATGTATTTCTTACTTTTATAATCTCCAACTTCATTTATGGCCAGGTATATATTAATAGGATTTGGTTGCTAAATTATTTTGTATAACTATTTTTTAACTTAAGCCTACACCCCTTGAGAAAGGACAGGTTTTTCCCCTCTATGTCATTGCTCATGATCTCTGCCATTACACTGACTTTCTTGTCTACTGTCAATGTTAATTTATTTTGCATAAAATTTTACTGTCAAGGAAAGATTTTAGAATTGCTAAATACGATTGTATTATTAAATATGTGTGAAACTTAGTTTTCATTTTATTTTTATTTGATTTTTTGGTAGCTTTTGGAACACAGTTACCACCGATGCATCAGCAGCAAAGGTATAGTGAAATGCTTTTCAGAGAGTTCTTTGCAAATTTTAGTTGAACTGTCTAAAAACACAACCAAGTTAGTGTATAGTGAATGTGTGTGGTCTGCATAATTTTTTTTGCATATTAGAATTCATTTCCCTCCATTTAAGAAGGTGATACAAAAGGATAATTTTTCCTTTTGAGTGACATACATTTATAATTTGGAAGGAAGGGTGGAATTAGCCACACTTTAGAAGAACTAAAGTGAATTAAAAGTAATTGTTAAGATAACAATCCTTGAACTCCACCATACCCTTTACAGTGATGCCTTTGGACTCTTCATCTACTACCATACCTTATGACTTGATGTGTGGATTCTGACTTGAACTAGTCACGCTGTGTTTTGACTATGGAGACGTGCCTGAAAACTTAGTTTAAGCCTTTAGACTTCAGTTTTTATTTGTGGGTTACCTTTTATGTGTAAACAAATTTTCTTTCTTTGAAGGAAAATGTTAGTTTTTGTTATTTGTTAGCAGGTCTGTAATGACAGAAGAATACAAAGTTCCAGATGGAATGGTTGGATTTAGTAAGTAATTAATTTTTAAAGCTTTGAAAACAATCAAAATATATTCTACAGTTTTTTAGCAACTAATTTTTTTTTCTTACTAGTAATTGGCAGAGGAGGTGAACAGATCTCACGCATACAACAAGAATCTGGATGCAAAATACAGATAGCTCCTGGTAATGTTACTCTCTGGCTGTTTTCAAAATTAGAAAAGTAGCTAGTGAATGATACTGTTAATCTTCTCTTGGCTTAAAACTTTTTTGGTGTTGTTTTTCATTGTAGACAGTGGTGGCCTTCCAGAAAGGTCTTGCATGTTAACTGGAACACCTGAATCTGTCCAGTAAGTATAAAATCCTGCCTGAAGCCAGTGCATCCTTCCTATTGGAGGGAGGAGATTGCCTGCACAATTGAACTGATGTTGTTCTGTCAAACAACATATCAAGGCTTGAAAATTCCTCCATCTTAACAGAAACCATCCTTGAACCCCACATATTATAAATTTTATGTATTCTTAAATTTTTAACTTCAGCCTTGATCTCTTTTTCTAAATTTTAGACACCTGTCAAGCTGCTTACTTAATATCTATACTTGAATGTCTAATAGACATCTCAAACTGTAGATTGTTAAAAGAGAGATAATTGTTTTTTGTACCATTCCCCCCTGCTTTCTCTTTTACTCCTCTTAATCATCTCAGTGTATGGCAACTCTGTTTTAATACTTTGATTTTTTTTTTCCTTCGGCCTCAGTTTATTCATAAGGAACTCTTGGGTCATTTTTCTTCATAATGGATTTGTAATCTAGCCGCTCCTTGCCACTTCTATACTGTCATCTTGTCGGTGACATCATTTGCCTATGTTTCAACATTTCCATTCTTTTTAGCCTTATTCAGCAGTAGTATATTCTTAAAAGAGTATAGCCATAGTGTTTATTTTTTAAATGTTAATCCGTTCATATCTCTACTTTGCTGAAATCCTCCAGTGCTTCACCACTTAGAGTAAAAGTCAGTGTTGTTATCATGGACTGACTTACCTGCCACCTTTCTCATTTCATTTTTTACTACTCTTCTCCCACTTGACTCTGTTTAAGCCTGGTTTATCTTCTTTTCTTTTAGCACAACCAAGTATGCTTCTCATAGGAGTATTTTGCAGATTCAATTTCTTTGCTCTGGAATATTTTCCCACATATATTTTCATAGTTACTCCTCCTTTTCTCTTAGTTCTTGGTTCAAGTGTCTCCTTATTGGTAAAGTTTTTCATGTGTCTTTTGCATAAAATAGTATACCTTTACACATAGACATTCTGTCCCCCTTACCCCATTTTGATTTTTGTCTATAGCTCTTAACCAAATATGTATCTTTTTAACATGCTGTTTTTAACTTATTTAATCAAATTAAACTGTACCAGCGGAACCTGTCTTTATTGTTCAGCATTGTAACTCTGTTATCTAAGATAGTACCTAATAGATAGCTGACATTTCTTAAGTATTTTTGAATGAATAAATAAGTTTTAACATGTGTGACCATACTGATGATTTAAAAATCAAAATACATCATTTAGTTCTAGGCAAAATTCAGCTCAATTCTTAGATAACTTTAGAAGTAGAATGCTACTTCTTAGAAATTTTGGAATATTCTCAAAAACACTGAAAATTATCTAGAAATTTTATTGCATAGTTTGATTCTTTGACCATGATGGCATTTTTCTCAATTAAAATTGTTAAATTAGCCTTAAGCCCCCTAAACCTGAATTGTGATGGGAGAAGTTCCTGATCATATTATTTTCTATTTCTTTGTTTGGATAAGGTTTTATTATGCTGTAACTTATTCTTGCCTCTTTATTTGTTAACTGTTAACAGATCAGCAAAACGGTTACTGGACCAGATTGTAGAAAAGGGAAGACCAGCCCCTGGCTTCCACCATGGTGATGGACCAGGAAATGCAGTTCAAGAAATCATGATTCCAGCTAGCAAAGCAGGATTAGTTATTGGAAAGGGGGGAGAAACTATTAAACAACTTCAGGTATTATTGTGTTTGTAAAATGATTACTTTTCATCCTATTTAGAAGCCAGTTTCCTTCCACTCCCCTTTTGTTAATACGTGTGATTTCTGTAACAGGAGCGGGCTGGAGTTAAAATGGTTATGATTCAAGATGGACCTCAGAACACTGGTGCTGACAAACCTCTTAGGATTACAGGAGACCCATACAAAGTTCAAGTAAACTTAAGTTTATATCTTAAAAAGAAGGATTTGGGGGGAAAATGGGCAAAACATGCATGAATAATTACAGTATTTTGAGACATACTTTCTAAATTTGGTGATTTTTTTTCCCCCCTCCACTTCAGCAAGCCAAGGAAATGGTGTTAGAGTTAATTCGTGATCAAGGTGGTTTCAGAGAAGTTCGAAATGAGTATGGGTCAAGAATAGGTGGAAATGAAGGGATAGATGTAAGTAAAAATACCCATTCAATAATGGTTGTGTACTGATTCGTAAATACATGTGTTTTTTCTGTTCTGTGTTACATAGCCATTTTTAACACTGTAACCCCCGACCATTTGTGCCTTGGAGTGCAGAATGTGTAACTTGTATTTTGTTACCCTATTTGATGGCCTATCAAAGCAAAGTGCTATTTATACTTTTATGATTTGAGGTAGATTAATTTTTAGGAAATTGTTTTCTTAATACTTAGTCTTCTTTGCATAAGGTCCCCATTCCAAGATTTGCTGTTGGCATTGTAATAGGAAGAAATGGAGAGATGATTAAAAAAATACAAAATGATGCTGGTGTTCGAATACAGTTTAAGCCAGGTGAGTACATATATTTAATTTTCTAAGTGTTGGTAGCAATTACTTTTGACATCTATTTGTTGCTAAATAGATTCATTTTGTTTTTTTTATTTGAAGATGATGGAACAACACCTGATAGAATAGCACAAATAACAGGACCTCCAGACCGATGTCAACATGCTGCAGAAATTATTACAGACCTTCTTCGAAGTGTTCAGGTTTGACAGATGTTAACTATTTTCATTATTTTGTTTTCATTTACAAAATACTTTCTGGGATGCCTGGGTGGGTCAGGCAGTTAAGCCTCTGGTCATGATATCATGGTTCCTAAGTTTGAGCCCTGCATCAGGCTCCACACTAACAGCACAGAGTCTGCTTAGGACTCTCCTCTCTCTGTCCCTCCTCTGTGTATGCATCCTCACTCTCTGTCTCTGTGTGTCTCTCAAAATGAATAAATTTTAAAAAGTCTTTTTTTTCAAGCCTGAAAGTGCCCCCCTTCCCTTTTAGTTTTTGATCAGAATCTGTATGATGATATTTTGCTAAAACTAGAAAGGTAGCTTTAAGGTAAGACATCTTGGAGCAGAAAGGGAAGTACATAAGCACACTCGCTGTCTTATGCATCCCAGTGTAAAAAGAACAAATGGTGGGTAGGTAGTACTTGGTTATTTGGGCTAAGTCATCTCCCAGCTTCTTTAAATTTCTGGCTTAAGAAAATAGACATGTAATGACTTTACCATGGAAAGAATATACTTCTCTGCTGACTTTACTTTCCTTGTCTTTCCCTTCTTTAGGCTGGTAATCCTGGTGGACCTGGACCTGGTGGCCGAGGAAGAGGTAGAGGTCAAGGCAACTGGAACATGGGACCACCTGGTGGACTACAGGAATTTAATTTCATTGTACCAACTGGGAAAACTGGATTAATAATAGGAAAAGGCAATGTATTTTAAATAATGTTTTAATGTGTGGGTAAAAATGTTAACACATGACCTGATTTTTCTGGATGCTATTTCTCTTATAAAACAGTAGCAAAGATTTTTCCTTGGCTCTATTTTATGTTGGTTTGTAACAGAAACGTAAATGAAGGGCCTTATATGCATATAAAAAGAATGGGATTTGAATAACATTGGCTCCTGGAGAGTGGACCCACAGTTTGTGTAAGAAACTTTTGTTTTGACCCAAAAAGTGGTTTGAATGTCTTTGTGTCATTTGCTTTTTCCTTGCATCTTCTTAAAATTTAGAATTTTTAATAAGTGTGTTAGTTTAGGTTAGCTGTGAAAGCAGTTTATTGGAACCAAAGATTTTGATGAGTTACTTTTTGTTGTTACCATTGATTTTAGGTTAGGTTACGGACATACTAAGTTATGCCTTGAAACTTGAATGTATTTTAGGAGAAGGATGAAATACTTGCTTTATATAACTTGATTTAAAGTGTAGAATAAATGGAAAATTCTAATAGAATATTGGCAAATGGGATACTTCTCAAAACTTTTTTCTTAATGGCCCTTTTAGTTGTCCTTTTCTTTTAAATAGCTCCTCTTGTATCCTTTGACTCTTTAGAGAAATTACTGTGTTTTGGTTTTAGGAGGTGAAACCATAAAAAGCATAAGTCAGCAGTCTGGTGCAAGAATAGAACTTCAGAGAAATCCTCCACCTAATGCAGATCCTAACATGAAATTATTTACAATCCGTGGCACTCCACAGCAAATAGACTATGCACGGCAACTTATAGAAGAAAAGATTGGTGTGAGTATGCTTTAAATTTCAATTTATAAGGGTACCTGGTTGGCTCAGTCAATAGAGCATACGACTCATGATCTCTAGGTTGTGAGTTCAGGCCTAAGTTAGTGTAGAGCTTACTTACAAAATAAATAGATAACTACAATTTTTAATGGATCGTTAAATAGGTATTTGGATGTTCCTATAATAGCGATGTAAAAAATGCCAGTTTCTACTCCAGAGATCATAGGTTTCACCACAAAATGAATGCCTAAAACAGAAAAAATTCTGCAGCAGTGAAAAATAATTCAGTACACATTTGCAAGTATTTAGAACCTTGTGTGGGTAAATAAATAGATTGCATTACTTGCAGATATGATAATGAGGGTTGGTGGCAGGTGTAGAACATACTTGGAGGAGATGGGTGACAGGAATTCAGTATTTTTTAAGGGCTTAATGTACTCAACCCTGCTCAGTTAAATATGGATTAGATGCGTCCCACACTTTAGAAATTAACAAATCCATCCTAGACCATAATTTGGGGAGTTTTAAAATGTATACAAGTTGAATGCTTTCCACCTCTACACATGACAGTTCTTTTTTTTTTTAACGTGTATTTCTGAGAGAGACAGACACAGCTTGAGTGGGGGAGGGTCAGAGAGAGAGGGACACACAGAATCAGAATCAGGTTCCAGGCTCTGAGCTAGCTATCAGCACAGAACCTGACATGGGGCTCAAACCCACGAACTGTGAGATTATGACCTGAGCTGAAGTCAGCTGCTTAACCAACTAAGCCACCCAGGCGCCCCATGTCAGTTCTGATTCAATATGTCTGGAACAGGGCCCAGCATCTAGAAAGGTGTTCTAAGTGATTCTGATACACAGTCAAATTAAGTTTTTCCTTTAGAAAAGTTTCCTGGTAGTAGTACAAAAAAAGTAAGAGAAAGTAGTATTTTAATTGTATTCTTTTACTATATGGTATAAGAGTATTTTAAATGAGTAATAATAATTAGAATTTCTTAGGAAAATTGTCCTTGATGATTGCCATACTGTGGGAGGGATACAAATGAAGTTAGACACTGTTTCTGTCTTCTGGGAAAGACAAAAATAGATGTATAAAAGATAATATTAAACCAGGAGTACCTGGCTGTTTCAGTCAGTAGAGCATGTTACTCCTGATCATAGGGTTGTGAGTTTGAATCCAATGTTAGGTATAGAAATAACTTAGAAACTAAAAGAAAGTCTTGTAAAAATACATACAAAGATTGTAAGTTCTGTGGTATTGACAATAAGTGTGAAGGTTGGGGCATCCAACTTAATCTCCACTTGGGTCTTGATCTCAGGGTCCTAGATTTGAGCCCTGTGTTTGGCTCAGTGCTGGGCATGAGGCCTACTTAAAAAAAATACAGGTGCCTGGGTGGCTCAGTCACTTAGGTGGCTGAATTCTGATCTCAGCTCAGGTCATGATCTCCAGGTTCATGAGATTGATTGAACTCCCACTGTTAGCATGCAGAGCCTGCTTGGGATTTTCATTCTCTCTCTGTCCCTCCAGCGTGCGCATATGTGCTCGCTCGCTCTCTCTCTCTCTCTCTCTCTCTCTCTCACTCTCAAATCAATATTTTTAAGAAAATGAATGTAGGGGCATCTGGGTGGCTGAGTCAGTTAGGTGTCCTACATCAGCTCAGGTCATGATCTCATGGTTCACAAGTTTGAGCCTCATGTCAAGCTCTGTACTGATAGCTCAGGCCTGGAGCCAAATTTGGATCCTGTGTCTCCCTCTCTCTCTCTGCCCTTCCCCTGCTCACTATCTGTCTCTCTTAAAAATAAACATAAAATAAAAACATAAAAATAAAAATAAAAATTTGTAAGTGTAATTGAAAACATGAAAATAATTATAGACCCAGTATTAGCAGAGGTTGATGCTAGAAAAATGAATTAACATTTTGGTTTTGGTTTTATTCTTAGCATGTGTAGATCAAGGTTTCTTCTGGATTGTTGGGCAAAGAAGATAGGTTCTAGAGAAGCATTTCAGTTTGATAGTTACGAACATGGACTCTTGGGTAGCAGTTAAGCGTTCAAAATTTGGCTCAGGTCGTAATCTTGCAGTTCCCTGAGTTTGAGTCCTGCTTGGGCTCTGTGCTGACAGCTCAGAGCTTGGAGCCTGTTTCAGATTCTGTGTGTCTTTTTCCCTCTGCCCCTCCCCTGCTTGCTTGCTCTCTCAAAAATAAGTAAATATTAGAAAACCTTGAAAAGTTTTTGCAGTGAATGAGGAAATGAAGGAAAAATCTAAAATGTGTTGCTTGTAAGGCGCCTGGGTGGCTCAGTTTGTTGAGTGTCAGGCTTCAGCTCAGGTCATTATCTCGTGGTTTGTAGGTTCGAGCCCTGCATCAGACTCTGTGCAGACAGCTAGGTCAGAGCCTGGAGCCTGTCTTCGTTCGGATTCTGTGTGTCCCCTCTCTTTATGACCCTCTCCTGCTCACGCTCTCTCTCAAAAAATAAAATTAAAAAAAATAATAAAAATAAGTTGCTCGTGGTTATATATAAGGGTAAAAATGGAAGGTTATTTGGCCTTTGAATTGTTCAGCCATTACTGTTCTTCTGACTTTTTGTACATCTCTTTGCTTTTTTGTAGGGCCCAGTAAACCCTTTAGGGCCACCTGTACCCCATGGGCCCCATGGTGTCCCAGGCCCCCATGGGCCTCCTGGGCCTCCAGGGCCTGGAACTCCAATGGGACCATACAACCCTGCACCTTATAATCCGGGACCGCCTGGCCCTGCTCCTCAGTAAGTATTGTTTGATTCTGGGGTTTTCCCCCAAACATTCTAGCTTTTGGTAAATTGTATTTTTATATTGATTTCTATCTTTTTAGTGGTCCTCCAGCTCCTTATGCCCCTCAGGGGTGGGGAAATGCATATCCACACTGGCAGCAGCAGGCCCCTCCTGATCCAGGTAAAAGACATTTATCATTCATGTGTAATCTATTGTTTGTTTGCCATTCCTATTATATATATACTCTTCAATTTTCTAGTGTCATTTCTACATTGTGTGCCTTTTCTGCACTTGTTTCACTCTTTCAACAGGAGTGTTAGTTTCTGGTTTTACCACAGTTTGAGACTAGTGTGAATATGATCTATTTTCATGTAACTTTTTTCTACCTACATTTGACTTTCTCTCCTTTCAAAGTGATAAGAGCAGAGTGCTAAAAGCCAAAAGCTATAGGAAAAGTACAGTGTCTTAGTTTTAGATTCTAGTGCTACCAGATGTATGATGCATTAATTGTGACATTGTCCATGAAAGAAGAGAGTACACTTATTTATTTAATGATGTGAGCATCTAATGGAGCATTTAATACTTAAATTAGAGAACTTGAGAACTTTGGAGTTCTCAAATAAGATATATAAGCTGTTTTAGTCTTTTAATATTCCTGATACAGTAATTTCACATATTAGTAAAAATCAGGCCTCTGTTTAATGTCTGCATGTTAGAACTTAGAAATACATTTAGTTAACTGTTTTCTCTGTTCAGATCGGGATTTTTTATATATTACCTTCTATTCTGATATTGCATCTTCCACCCTCTAGTTTTCTTTTCATGATGGGGCATTCATTGAAACCAATTAACATTTATTTATGATCCTTCTTTCTCACCTACTACCTATCTTTTAGGCTTCTTTCACTGGAGTAGTTTCAAGGAAGGTACTGAATTATGGATTCCTTTCCATGCTAGTGTTTATTTTTTAAAGGAACCTGAATAATTGATTTAAGTGAAATTGTTTTAGTGAATTTTATTAAAACACTTATTTAATTATAGCCCTATATTTGTAACATACTTTATTAATTTCCTGGTCTTTCAAATATGGTGACCCATGGCAGTAACCAAATAACCACACCTTTCATTCAAGAAACAACTTGAGTGTGCTAAGATGTGGGTACACAAAGATTAGTTTACATTCTACAGCAGAAAAGTGCACTCCAGGTGTTAGCAATGCTATGATAGGTGGACTTTAAGTTAGTGTACAGTAATTTAAACTTCTTTTTTATTAGGTTTTTTTTTCCTTCATTTTTATTTTAGAGTTCACATGAGTAGGGGAGGGGCAGAGGGAGTGAGAGAAAGAATCCCAAGCCAGGCTCCTTGCCTGGCAGAGTCCATAGCAGAGCCTGATGCCATGACTCTGGGATCATGACCTGAGCCAAGTGTCAGATGCTCAACCAGCTGATCTTAGTTGTCCCTAAATGTCTTTAAAGAAATTTCTAAAGATTAAGAAAATCAAGAAGAGTTTGAGCAAGTTAAGGGGTGAATTTATATTGGAGAGGTTGGATCTGCAATATTGTACTATATGAGCACTGTTTGGATCAGTAATGTGATTGAGAAAACTGATGGGAATAAGATGTAGTCTCTGTATCACAGTCTCATTTTCCACTAGGAGTAATAGTGAAGTCATCACTGTAAGAAGTGGTTGAGAAATATGGTTTGCAGCATTGTCTTTGGAAAAGAAGTGATCCATTAGTTAAAAGATGGCATCTAGGGTTAGATATTGCTAACCAAATAATTCGTTTAGATGAAACTATTTTAGTTTAACATTTTTTTCTTATCTATAAAATGGTAAATGAAACAATATGATGATGTTGAGTGAATAAGTTCTCCATGTGTATTAGTTATATCTAACTGTAAGACTGGTTTTGTTACACAGTCTGCACATTCAAGAGTGCAAGTATTACTTTTCAGAGTCTGTTTTATCTCAGTTTCTCTAGCCAGAGATGGCGTTAAGTGAAATATTTGTATTAGTATGCAGGTAATCCAACTTAGAAAAGCAATACATTTATTACTTGAGGAAGAGGGTAATGGAGGGTAGATAATGCTTTACAATCATAGCACCTTAAAAATTGTATCGCTCTAGGGGTGCCTGGGTGGCTCAGTCGGTTGAGTGTCCGGCTTTGGCTCAGGTCATGATCTCACGGTTCATGGGTTCAAGCCCTGCGTCGGGTTCTGTGCTGATGTCTAGCTCAGAGCCTGGAGCCTATCTTCAGATTCTGTGCCTCCTTTCTCTCTGACCCTCCCCTGCTCAAGCTGTCTCTGTCTCTTTGTCTCTGTCTCTCTCTGAAAAATAAATAAAAGCATTAAAAACATTGTATCACTCTAGAAATTATTGCTCCTTCTTCCTCTAACTTCACCAGCCTTTATTAAACAGCTGAGACCTGCTACCCACTTATGATAAAAGATACAGATTTCTTATAGATACAGACTCTGGCTAAAGAAATTACATTCTGCTTGGTGATATAAACTAATAAAAATATACTGTAATGTCACACGATATTCTTGGTATAAAAGGACAGAATCAAGAAGAGGATTTCTATTTCTGAGAGGTCTCAAACTGTGACTGCATGAGTTGGGTTTTTATGAAGGATGAATGAGGAGTGCACATCCAGAGGAAGTAAAACATGGTCTGAGGCCAGATATGAGCACAGCAACTTCTGCAAAGTACAAGCAATTTACTGAGACCTTAGCTTGAGTGTTGGAAAAATATTGACAAAGAGGGGAAGATGAGGCTAGAATGGAAAGAATAAGCCAGATCATTAAAGATATTGGGTGATAATGTTACACTTAAAAGCTTTTGACAGCCCTGAAGTCTCTCTCTGGAATGAACGAACAATTTCAAGTAGGGCAGTGACATCAAGTGTATGTGTTAGGGTAATTAACCATGAACTATGATGAGATGAAATACAGCTGTTTTAAAATTCTTAGTTGTCTCTACATTGAAAACAAGACAAGACAAAACTCACAGTTTTAAAATAATTGTTTCTTGTACAGATAGTTCCTAGAAATCCTTTCCTTTAGTCATCTGCCATGTAGAACTGCTATGCTTGAGGCAAAACCAGGTTAGAAAAAAAACAAGGGCAGAGAATATTATAAGGCAAAGCATTGGATTTGGAAGCAAAAGATCTTTATTTTTATCACAACTGCCACTCAACTAGTTTTCTAAGAACTAGGAAAGTCGCTTAATTTCTGTACCATATTTTTCTGAAATTAAAGGAAATGATGACAATTAAAATAACAATTTAAAACTTCCCATTTACTGTTTTCAATATCCAGTTAATTTTGGGGTCTCTTTCTTTGCCAAAGAGGGCATGTTGAGTGTGTGTGTGAGAGAGAGTGAGTGAGCGAGAGAGATTATGGACTTTAGATGGAAACCTTGAATTTGTGTTTATTCTAGCTAAGGCAGGAACGGATCCAAATTCAGCAGCTTGGGCTGCCTACTATGCTCACTATTATCAACAGCAAGCACAGCCCCCACCTGCAGCTCCTGCCGGTGCACCAACTACAACCCAAACCAATGGACAAGGTAACTATGGTAACTAAAAATTTTATTTCATATGTAGAAATAGAAACTTAGGTTTGGGATTCTATATGAAGTACATCAGTGTATTAAACCTAAAAACTTTGAATATTATAGCTTTAGTAAGCAGACCTTTCTTTTTAAAAATAAGTTTGAAATAGTTTAAAATAATTGCATCTTACATAAAAGTTTAAGTTGTTAGATAACATTATAGAACAGCCAGATAACCTACCTGTTAATATTTTATTCTCCACTTTCCATTTGTCCCATTATCCTGTCATACATGTCCATATCCATTACCAGTAATTGAGACCAAGCTGTGCACGTTGTCCCTGTGCCCTTAAATACTCTTTCTGTATTACTTCAGTAATACATAACCCATCATACTGCCCTCTAAAACAGTAAGCATTGATACATCACTACAGTCCTGATTCAGAGCCTTTATTCAGATTTCACCAGTTGTCACATCAGTTTCTCTATTCTGGTCTAGGATCCCATCTGGTTTAAAAAAAAAAAAAAAGTACCTACTTTTTGTCTTGTGCGATGACTATCCAATTAGCATAGGTCACCTCAGTCCTCTCTCACAAAGGTAAGGTCATGATCATGAGATCCTACTTGGTATATGGCAGTATCTCAGAAATACTGCTATGTTCCTCTTCGTGCATTACATCAAGGGTCATATAATGCTGACCTGATTCATCCTTGGTGATAGTTACCATACTTCGTTGATCATGTTGGTGTCTGCTGGATTTCTTTACTGTAAAATTACCATTTTTCTCTTTGATATTAACAAATACATTTTGGAGAATTACACTGAGATGATAAGACTGTTCTGTTCCTTGTTGAATTTCTGCCCATTGGCCTTACCCTTTTTTCATGACATGCGTCTGATTCAACCAGAGCTATGGTGGTGATTTCTATTTACATCATTCTACTTTATATCAGTATGAACTCCTGTGTTATTTAACATCTTGTATTTTAAACTGTCTTTACTATTTTGATTATCAGATTGTTCTAACTTTGGTCAGTTAGGAGTACCTTTAAGATGGTTCCTGTATCCTTTTGAGATGTCTGTCACTCTTTTTTTACTTTTTAAATGTGTGTGTGTTTTTGAGCGGGGACTCGGGGGTGGAGAAGATCTGAAGCAGGCAGGCTCTGCTGACAGTAGCAAGCCTGATGTGGGGCTTGAACTCATGAACCATGAGATCATGATCTGAGTCAGAGTCAAATGCTTAACTGACTGAGCCACCCAGGCACCCCAGCATGTCTGTCATTCTTTAAGCACGTCTTTACTTTCCTGCACAAAAGATGCTTATTTTGTGCTTTCTGGGCCCAAGCCCTAAAATCAACCATTTTCCCAAGAAGCCCTGATTTCCTTTTAGCAGATGATGGTATTTGAGAGACCAACTCAGTGTGTTCATTTCTGCCAAGGTGTTGTTGCTTCTAGATCCTTTACAGATCTTGAATCTAACTAAAGAATTTATGTACATGTATGCTTGTGAATGCATATATGAAACATTGGTATTTATATATGTATATATTTCTAAAGCCATTATATTGCCTGCAGAATTCCACTGTAACACATCAGAGTACTTTCTGGCTTTTTCCTTTTCAGTGCCTATAAGTGGTGAAACAGTTGGTATCCTCTTACTTGACCAGTGAATTTACCTACCTGCTCAGTGTATCTCTTCTTCCATGTCCATTGACAAATTTTCTCGTTGATGGCCCTCTCTACCTCCTATGTCTTTGACGCCAGCAAGGATCCCACTACTACACAGCACCCTCCCTCCTACCCTTGCTCCCTATGGCAGGCCACTCCCACTTTCTCCATTCAAGGAATAGAAGGAAAGGGCCGAGATTGTCTTTTGAGACCATAAATTTTTTTTGTTGTTGTTTTTCTTGAACAAGGAGATCAGCAGAATCCAGCTCCAGCTGGACAGGTTGATTATACCAAGGCGTGGGAAGAATATTACAAGAAAATGGGTATGTTCTACATTTCTTTTTTATATGTTTAATTAAATTGAATTTGACACATTTAGTGAATAACACTAGAAGGATGAACATTGTTATAAAACCATATTTGCATTATGTTTTTGTTACTTGGACTGTTTTATTTTTAACTTTTAATGTCTTGAAGTGGGGAATATTGAATGTGGGGTTTTTTTTTAATGTTTATATTTGAGAGATTATGTGAGCAGAAGTGGGGCAGAGAGAGAGAGAGAGAGAGAGAGAGAGAGAGAATCTGAAGCAGGCTCTAGGCTCTGAACTGTCAGCACAGAGCCTGACACTGGGCTCAGACTCACTAGATATGAGATTATGACCTGAGCTGAAGTTGGACACTTAACCTACTTAGCCACCCAGGCACCCCTGAAGGCATTCTAAAATCACTGAACTTCCAGCTGTATCAAGGTTATTATAAACTATAATCCTTAAATTTGTGGTTATATAACCAGGAAATCCTTTTGTTTTTAAATGCATTTGTCAGCCACCCTAATAATTGAAACTAGGGGCACCTGGGTGGCTCAGTCGATTGGGCATTTGACTTATGCTCAGGTCATGATCTCATGGTTTGTGGGTTCGAGCCCCATGTCAGTCTCTGTGCTGACACCTAGCTCAGAGCCTGGAACCTGTCTTCGGATTCTGTGTCTCACTCTCTCTTTGCCCCTCCCCTGCTCATGCTGTGTCTGTCTGTCTGTCTGTCTGTCTGTCTCTCTCTCTCTCCCAAAAATAAATAAAAAACATTTTAAAAAGCTTGAAAAAAATAATTGAAACTAGGATTTTCACCATTGGCACATTATGACCTTGAATATGACCTTGAACTTTTGTCAAAGACAATTACATATATTAGGAGCTTGAATGGCATAGGTTAAATTCTATAGTGCCAAGCAGAAATTGGTTATGTGGTATTTTCTGCTGCAAAGTAACTAGATAAGCAATGTACAGTGACATAGGATGTTAGTTACTCAAATAACATTTTTATATATGAGAAAAAAGGGAAAACACTCTCCTAGAAAGGCCATTTCCATTCAGTAACTGTAGAACACATACTACATACCTAACATGATGCTGAGAATGTGATTGTGAGCATAAATACCCTGGAGCCCCTGCCCTTCTGGTTATTATATTCTCATGGAGGATACCATTAAGGGTTTTGCTAAATATGTTACTATAAATTGTTAGAAATGAAAACTATACTTCGACTATACCAGTTGAGATATACAGCCACTAAGTGGTAGAACCAGAATTTGAACTTCAAGAAGGCCTAAAGTTCAAATTTTCTGGGACTGTTTGGAACCTGATACTGTTCATTTGACCCTTCACATAAGTTTGAATTTCATGGGTCTACTTATAAGGGTTTTGTGTTTTTTTTTTAATAGTACTATATAAACAAATTTTCTTTTTTGTTTCTCTAGCTTACTTTATTGTAGAATGTAGTATATAATACTTAAAATATGTATTAGTCGACTGTTTGTGTTACCTATAAGGCTTTTCTGGTCAAAGAAGTTGTTAAAGAAAGTAGTTAAACTTTCCCGGAGTCCAAAGTTTTATGTGTGTTTTCAACTCCACAGGAGGTTGGTGCCCACTAGTTAATGCCTGAGTTGTTCAAGGGTCAGCAGTACTTTTCTGAACAGATAGGTTTTGTTTTTAGAAGCTTATGGTGTTAGCCTTTTGAGATTAACATATATACATTACAGCACTTGTCACAAATGAAAACTAAACAGATAAACTTGTCCATTATTCACAGGTATAGAAAAAATGTATAGATGGTAGAATTTTATCATACAGTCTATTTGAGATTTTTCAATATAAATTTCAACATTTCTTTGTCTGGGGGTGTTTTATCATCTTTACAGAAAGAATATTTTTCAGAAGGGTGATTATATTAAATTATTTTTGTGTAGGGGCACCTGGGTGGCTCAGTCATTTGGGTGTCTGACTCTTGATTTCTGCTCAAGTCATAATTTCTTAGTTCATGACTCTCTGGCCATCCCCTATTCAAGCATGCTTACTCATTCACTCACTCTCACTCCCAAAATAAATCAGTAAACTTAAAAAAAAAAAAAAAAGATAGTGGAGGGGCACCTGGGTGGCTCAGTCAGTTAAGCGTCCAACTTTGTCTCAGGTCATGATCTCACCGCTCAGGGATTCAAGCCCCTTGTTGGGCTCTGTGCTGACAGCTCAGAGCCTGGAGCCTGCTTCTGATTGTGTCTCCCTCTCTCTCAAAAATAAACATTTAAAAAGACTTTTTTTTTAATGGAAAAAAAACTTATTTTTGCGTAGGATACATTTACTTTGTAAGGATGTTTTACGCAGCTTATTTTCTGTTTAAAGAAAGAAAAATTGTTTTTCCTCTCAGAATAACTTTCCATGCTACATTCCTGAGGCTAAAACATTATGTTTTTGTGACCTATTTTATCTCAGGCAGGTCTACAACAGCTAAAATTCTGCAAAAAATACTTTTTAAAAAACTTTAATCTCAAAACCGTATACTCTAATTAGGGTGATCACATAATTTATTACCCTAAGATATACTTATGAAAATAACTGAGAATGCTATTAATAATCATCCCACGATAGTATTAGTGGTCAGGACCTATGGTCATTTAAATTTGTATGAAATAGTGTCACCATTGTAAAGATTTGAGCATGTCGTAATTAAAAATCCCTGGGCCTCACTTATATTTTCACTGTGGTGAACGTGCCAGAGATGTTCGCTATGTTAATACTAAAAATGAGCAAAAACAGGCCTGCTTGTGGACTTAGATAATTATTGGGGTATTTGTGCAACTTTATGTGTTTTTTTTAAACTTATGTTTTATTATATTTTGTCATTGGTTTGCAGCACTGCCATTGGTATATTTATAGTTTAGCTTTTATTACCTTTTACTTGCCCAGAGTGAGCAGGTGTGTTGAATCTAATCTATGAGGTCTTAATACCATTCAGATTTATTTAAGGGTAGAATTTTCACCTTGGCATTCTTTTAATTTTTCATTTTCTACCTTTACTGTGCTAACTGTAAAATCTTAACGTTAAGAGATACTATGCTGGACTGTCTTGAATCTTTTGTGGAGAAGCCTCACTTTTTTTCCCTCAGTTATATATATATTTTTTGTAGCTCTATAGTGATCAGCTGTTAATTTTTTTTGAGTAAAGAGTAAGTTGGATGAATATTTCACATATAAATCTTAAGGGAAGTAATCTTAAATTGCCAAAGTCCATTTATTTTGCCCTATAGAAGTCCTTATTGCAAATGAGTGTTGCTTAGCTACTTTAATTTCTTTAATTTTATTTGTCAGATATTGAAGCATAAAACTAACATAATTCAGTTTTCAAGATTTAAGTAATTTCTGTGCCCATTGTGGGGCTTGAACTCACAAACCCGAGATCAAGAGTCATATGCTCTGCCAATACAGTTTTTAAGATTTTTAAGTTAAAGGGAAGATATAATAAAGAAAATAAGATGTTAGATAAAAATCTTTATCTCCAAATCCATCTCCCTTGTTTAGAGAGGCCATGTTGAATTCCTTTAGTGGCAGAGCTAGGATTTTTTAGGACTCTGGACATCCCAATTACCAATCCAGTAACCTCTTTACTAAACTAGGCAGGCTGTCCCAGCTTTTGAACCCAAATTTCAGCTTTTCCTGTTAGCAGAAAATAACCACTAACGTTATAAATGTGTCATTAAAAATTTTTTTTAATATTTTTATTATCGAGACAGAGAAACAGAGCATGAGTGGGGGAGGGGCAGAGAGAGAGAAACACAAAATCCGAAGCAGGCTCCAGGCTCTGAGCTGTCAGCACAGAGCCTGATGCAGGGCTTGAACCCACAAACTGAGATCATGACCTGAGCCGAAGTCGGCCTCTTAACCGAGTCACCCAGGCGCCTCTAAATGTGTCATTGTTTATAAGTAAGTAAACCTCTTGAAACAGGAGGGCTTTTTGGGTTTTTTTGTGTGTTTATTTTTGAGTGAGAGAAAGAGGGAGACACAGAATCTGAGGCAGTCTCCAGCCTCTGAGCTGTCCACACAGAGCCTGATGCAGGGCTTGAACCCATGAGCTGTGAGATTGTGACCTGAACTGATTAGACACTGAACCAACTGACCCACCCAGGTGCCTCAAGTTAAGTTCTTTTTTTTTCTTTTCTTTTTTTTTAGTGTTTTTTTTTTTATTTATTTTTGAGAGACAGAGAGACAGCTCGAGCAGGGGAGGGTCAGAGAGAGAGGGAGACACAGAATCTGAAGCAGGCTTCAGGCTCTGAGCTAGCTGTCCGCACAGAGCCCAACGCGAGGCTCAAACCCACGAACCGTGAGATCATGACCTGTGCCGAAACCGGATGCTCAACAGACTGGGCTACCCAGGGGCCCCTCAAGTTAAGATCTTAATTAGTTTTGTTTTCTGTAACAGTTCTGAATTTCCCAGGATTAACACCAAGAGAATTTAGGAAAGAAATTTATAAGAGGTGAGATTATAAGAGGGTTATTAACAAAGGAAATTTTAAGTCTTATGAGGAATGGCAGCAAAGCTCCAAGGGTGGATATTTTTGAAGCTAGAATGAGGGAAATTTTGTAATAAGTAAACACCTAGAGATCTAAGTGGATTTGAGTTTCAGCCAATTCCCATTGGGAAGAGGGCTAGTGAAAGCATTTTTCGAAAAGTATGACTTTAGAGAATGACTCAGAATGTCAAGTACTAATACAGTGGACTCTGAACCTTTGGTATATGGTACTTTATTTTAACTTTTTTTTTTTTTAACATTTATGAGCAGGGGAGGGGTAGAGAGAGGGACACACAGAATCAAAAGCAGGCTCTAGGCTCTGAGCTAGCTGTCAGCACAGAGCCTGATGCTGGGCTTGAACCCATGAACTGTTGCGATCGTGACCTGGGCTGAAGTCGGACGGACACTCAACCAACTGAGCCACCTAGGTGCCCCTAGCCTATGGTACTTGGAAAGAGGTGTGTAGTGAGGAAAGTGGTTATGGGAAAGATGTAGGTATACAGAGTGATAACTTGGAGTGACATCTGTTCAAGCATGTTTGCCTGTTGGGCTATAATAATAGAGTGTATGTGTGAACTCCAGGGCACGTCTTACCTCTTGAATGAAATCTATATGTAAGTGTTAAGTGATGTGTATTGAACTCAGAAGGAATAAAGGAAGCAAGCTAAGTAAGTACACTCCTAATGTGGGCAGAGAGGCACAGGAGGCTAGGGGAAAGGCAAGTCCTAAGTGGATAGGAAGAGTTCTTTCTTTTCCAGCAGGGCAAAACTTGCCCCACAGAAAGGAGGAGTGAGATGAGTTTTTCTTTGGACACCTTCAAGGTTGGGATGTCAGGTGTTTAGGACCTATCGAGTGCTTTGATTTTTTTTTTTTTTTAATAGTCTGACATGTTTACCTTTCACTTTCCACAGAAATATTTGAGATGGGAGAGTAGGGAACATTTGAGTTTGATGAATTTTCTTTTTTTCTTTTTTCTTTTCTTTTCTTTTTTTTTTTACTGTTTTTATTTATTTGAGGAAGAGAGAGAGAGAGAGCAGAAGAGGCTCAGAGACAGGGAGACACAATCCGAAGCAGGCTCCAGGCTCTGAGCTAGCTGTCAACACAGAGCCTGAGGCGGGTCTCAAACCCACGAACTGTGAGACCATGACCTGAGCCAAAGCTGGATGTTTAACCAACTGAGCCACCCAGGCACCCCTGATGAATTTTCTTGAAGTGTCTCCTTGTTCATCTTATACTGTAATTTAGTCTCTAAAACAGTGATGTTTGGTTCCTTTTTGTAAACCTGAAGTAGAAATTGTTGCTGTCTTAACCAAGTTTGGCCTCAAGTCAGCAGGTTTTCAGGTGTACAGTTCCTAAGAGACATTGTGTGGTTTTATTACTCTTGGTACCCTGTGATATTTGGCAGTTGTCTAAATACTGAAATCTATTTCAGATTTGCTTGAATTGTGTCTCCTCATTGGATCAAAATGTTAAACCTCACTTCTTTGAAAAGAGTTATGGAAAACTAAAATAAGAGAATTTTCTTTATATTACATGGGTTTTCTCTGCAGTTACCTATAGAAGGCAGTTTTTTCTTGGGTTTTTAAAGTTACTCATAAAAGTCAAAATTCTGTTCACTGAGTTGCTTTTAATTCTTTGATTTTGTGATTGATGGTAATAGCCTGTTTTCTGCAACTATATAAAGTTGTCTGTTGGCAGCATCCAACAAACATAAAAACAACTTTCTCTGTGTCTGTTCTCTAGTACTTTTTATCTAGTCATAATAATTTCATCAGGTAAAGTAATAAGCTAAATACAATTCTCCAAAAAAAGGAGCTCAGTAGGAAAACACGTTCTTTCTCCCCAACTTTTTATTTCATAAATTTTTATACCTTGAAAAAATCAGAAAAAAATCATACCGTGAACACGCATATTTATATTTTCTATTCATTCAACATTTTTTTAAGTTTATCATACGTAATTTGTGTCTGTGTGTGTGTGTGTGTGTGTGTATTTTTTTTGTGCGCAAGCCTTTACAAAGTAGGTTGCAGCCTGTTTTAAATTATTTCAGAAATTTTACCAACATATAGACCATATTTTCTTTGGTTGTCAGAAAACGGTATCTTGTGGCTGTGTGTGTCTGTTGTCTTTATGCTTGTTTTGATTCAGAGCTCATTTTAAGTTTTGTGCATTGCATTTGATTATTTAGTGTCTTAATTCAGGAAAATTAACCCTGCTTACAAAAATACTTGCCCATGAAAGCTGCTTGTTGAGTTTTGTGTTTCAGTGATCTTACTCCTTCGAATGTCTTTGGTAATTGTTCTTTATGTCCTAAGCATCTTATTATTTGAGTATTTTGATGGTTAGTCCTCATACACTTAGTTTGTAGGTCACAAATCAGGAAACAAAGATCTTGACCATATCTGAAAATAATGAAGTCTTTAAAAGATTCCAAGTGGGCTTTTGGTTTTTCAAAAATGTTCTTTTCTTCCATCAAAGATTTACATCTTATTTAAAATGTGTAGTGTAACATCCAAATGAATAAGACAAGAAAAATCATGGTCTCTGCCCTCCCAGTGCCCAACATCACCATCAGAGAACTAGATTGTTTACTTGAAGTACTTGCCAAACTCAATTTAGAACATTATAAATTCTGTAATTGAATTCAGATTATGCCTAAATCGTTGCCTTTCTTATTAAAACTATGTGGATGGTTTTGATTTTGCTTTTTATTAATAGTGGTACTCTAGAACTACAGTATTAATATAAGGCAGAAAGAAACAGCATTCTGATTTCTTTAATTATAGAGTAGTCTTCTGACACTAATGAATAAGATAAAACAGGAGCAATTCTGACCCTCTGTGCTTGTCTTTATAACCTGTACTTACAGTGGATATAATTTTGTATTAAAATATAGGGGGTTTTTTTTAGGTCAACAAGGGCAGACACAAGATTATTCAAAAGCTTGGGAGGAATATTACAAGAAGCAAGGTATTGTTTTTATTAGAAATGAGATTATTTTGGGCTTTTAATTGTGGTTACAGCAACAAAGTTGTTCTGTTTTCTCGAAGGTCAAGCGGTTCCTGCTCCTACTGGCGCTCCCCCAGGTGGTCAGCCAGATTATAGTGCAGCCTGGGCTGAGTACTATAGACAGCAAGCCGCCTACTACGCCCAGACAAGCCCCCAGGGAATGCCACAGCACCCTCCAGCACCTCAGGTACACTAAACTTGCTCATGTGTTGATTTCTACTCCAATCATGTTTTCTGCATGTTTACTGTTTTGTCTCTTTGGAATTGTTTGCCTTTTTAATTTTTATCTGGCATAGCATAACTAAATGAAGTTCTGTGATGTATTGTTTGGGTTTTTTTGTTTGTTTTTTTATAATGCTTTCTGGCATCTGAGTGCTGAATATTTCTACAATGCCTTTGATTTTAAAAATAAATTTTTTTCCCCCAGGGATTTGCAAATCATGCAAGAAGCCACCACCATTTATATTAACCAGTTTTTCTTTTCTTAAAGGATTCACTCCTGAGTTAGCTCCATTTAAAGGATTTTCTTTAACTTTTTGTGTATTTCTTATGTATCTCTTCTGCACAGGGCCAATAATAAGAAGTGGACAATACAGTATTTGCTTCATTGTGTGGGGGAAAAAAACCTTTGTTAAATATATGGATGCAGACGACTTGATGAAGATCTTAATTTTGTTTTTGGTTTAAAATAGTGTTTTTTTTTTTTTGAAAATGTACAAAATATCTATCACTACTGATAGGAGGTTAATATTTCTGTGTAGAAATGAAAATTGGTTTGTTTTTAGTATTTAGTGTAGATGTACACATTCCAGCAAATGTATTTGCAACTATTATGTGGTCAATGCTTTGTGATATAAATGTACTTTTTCAATGTATACTTTCACTTTTAAAATGCCTGTTTTGTGCTTTACAATAAATGATATGAAACCTCCTGTGTCGGTAAGTTGGATATGTGGGTATTTAAAGGATTCATAATTTCTTAGCAATGATAAATTAAGATACATATACACAAAATATAAGCTTTCCCCATGAAATATTAATTGAGTTTTTTAAACACTGGCATGTTTTTTCCCCCTTGCAGTATAGTAGTAGATTGGAGGATCTTTTCCATTTATTGTATTTGGCTGTTTCAGCACCAGTAATCCTGATATCTTCATTTTTTTTCCTTCTGTTTGATTAAAAACTGCATGTGTGTACAGTGCTCTTTTGGCATACTTCCATTGCATTAACAGTGAAATTTCCTTTTATACATGACCACTGTTTCAGATCTGTACTGCTGCTATAACAGTTAACCTTTCTGTTCCTAATTTGATAATTACTTCAATTTCCAAGACTGTTTCAGCATAACTAATTTTAAACAGTTTTCGGATAGTGAATATGAGTAGTTGAATAAGAAGTTTTTTCATGTAAAGAAACTTTCAATGTATACAATATTAGTGTGTTTCTTTTTAAATTTAGGGTAGAAAAGTGAATAGAATGCAAAAAGTATAGCTACAGTGCATCTGCCATTGAAACATTATTGGGGTATGGAAATGTTCAAGCTTTTTTCTTTTTTTTTCTTTTTGCAGTATAGATAATAGCTTTGTTTTGTAAATGCACAAGTCCAGTCATTGAATCAACTTAATTTTTTATGTACTTGAAATCATTTTATTACTCTATAACACTCATGCTGAAATTCTGATATTTTGTTGAAATCCATTGTTTTACTCTGCATATTTGTTGGCTCTTTGCATATTAATATACTAGACTACATGCAAATACAGTCTGTCTTGCCATTGTCTGTTGAAGTGCAGGTTTGATCCAGCCAGTATAGAACTAGCTCTGTAGGGGTGAGGAGGACTGTGCTGTGTATCATCCTTGATTGTGTTCCTTCAAGGAGCATTGCACTGTAAGTACATCAGAATGACAAATTGATGAACTGCAACAGTATCTTTTTGTCAATGTTCCACATAATGTAAATGCCATACTTTGTGTGAATATTATGTTGGAATACAGTGCTGATATCTTGGAAAACCCTAACTGCTTCTTAATTTAACATAGAATAATACATAGGTCTGTATTTTTTTTTTAAGTGAGCTTAATGGGTAAGTATTTTTGATATGCTTTAGCTATAGCTAAAGAAAACTGATCATTAAAATTGAATAGTATTACTCATTGGTGCTCCTAAAATAAATTGCTTTTCAGTGTACAGTATGCATATCTTATATATTAATATGAAAGACTTGAAATGTATCAGTGGTTTTCATTTCGCAAATATTAAGCAATGTAGCAGTTTTAACACCATTTCATAAATATATATATATTCTTTTCATTGGTGGGGAGCACCAATTGTTGTTCTGAATATACTATAAGGGAAGATGTACAAGGACATAAATGTTGAGATTACTTACAGGGTAGAAAATAGCAGTTCAGTTCATTATAGATATTTTGAAATGTTTTTGATTGTTTTATAGAACCTAGAGTGACTTCCCTTGCCCTTATTTAGATAGGATATATAGTTGTAGTTTGAAGTTTAATAGTTAAGGAGTTAGTTATGTGTTACCATTAAGAGTAGGGTAATTGACATGAACAATTTCAGTATTTTGCATGATACTGTTTTATAGATGACCTTTTAGGAAAGTGGTGCATTTATTAATTAAACTGAAGAAATAGTTCAGTAGGATTCAATATCATAACTCACAAATTGGAGGCTGTTGATTTTGATTCATTTAAGGTTTAAAATCTTTATTAATTGCAAACAGTGCAATTATTTATACTTCACAGTGCCTTCCCAGACCTTCCACCTTAGGTTCTGCTGCAAAAAGCAACAGGTAAGCACAACCTAAGGACATATATAAATAAATATTTCAGTACATTAATGTTGTCCCTGTGAGGTTTTTGTGGTTGTGTATTCAAAAGCAATCTGCTACTGCTTCCCCAAAATGTATTTTGTTATTTATGCTACCATTTCAGTGGAAAGTCTGTAAGTTGTTCAAACAACTGTTTACATTTCTGGGTAATGTTTTTTATTTTAATTTTTTTTTTTTATATTAAAACAAGAAAAAAGAAATAAGTAGATTGCTGCTGTAATTGAACTACATCCAAACTTTTTGTAATCTTTTCCCAACTATGGAAGAATTGTTAAAATTAAAAAAGGGCAATTACATAGTTTTCAAGATTTAGGAAATCACTTGGTTAGAAACTTCAACAGCCTTCACAATCTTTTTATGATTGACAGGATATTTTCTTTGCCCTCCAAAGCTATGGAGTCTATTTTTTTCTTGAAGTATAACAATTCAGTAAGGACATGATGGGTCAGAGTTTTATTATGACTTTTTTTTAAATAATTCAGTTTTCGTAACTTTTATATACACTGAAAAAGGAAAATATAAGGAATACTGGCAGTATGTTTTGATAAGGCATGTGCATCAGTGAAATGTTAACTGTATAGCAAATAACCTTTCATAATCTGTATAGCAACCAATATTTTTCTGATTTATACTACTATAATAATTGATGCTGCATTTTACGTTTTGCCAGTTTAAAATGTTTTGTGTTCTTATAGATGATTTTAACTGGTACATATTTTGAGTTAAGATGAATGTTTTAAGGCAGCATCCTATCAGTTTTGTTTATTCAGTTTCTAAAATGTGCTGATCCTTTTAAAACTCCTGCTTATCTCTACAACAAAGAAAAATATTCAAAAATACTGCCTTCATTTTCACACACAGTGCTGAAGATGCTGCAAGCACCAAAGCATAGCTCATAAAATCAGGTCCTGAGATAGTTACCCATAAAGAGGATTCCTTTGAGTGTATGCCATTGGTGAGCCGATGAGCATGGACCATAGAAGGGCTCAATGTAGAAGGTAAAATTGGCAAATCATAATTGAGAAATATGAAATGTATTCCCATACATAATACGGTATAGGGTGTAATGTACCTGCTTTTGATCACTTTTCATTTTAAAGTGCTTGATCTTAAATGTTCCATGAACTGTTAAATTTTGTAAGTTGTGTAGTTACTGCACCACATTTACGTGTGTGTATGTATTGTTTTGATAGTCAATGATAGGTTTGTTAAGACTGATAATATAAAGGAGATCTTTGAACCTTAAGGAGCCTTTCAACTTTTGGTTAGCTGTAGTTTGCATTTTTATAAAATATAGATGAATGCTAATAGATATTGGGGCATTGTTTATATCTCAAGAGTTTTAATTCATTACCATAAGCCTTCACTGATACTGCATTTTTTAAATGGCGCTAATCTTAACCTTGAAATAAATGGAAAGCAGAAAAGGTGAGCCAGTTGACTTGAATGCAATGGATGTTAGGAGTGGTAGAAACAATGTTTAGATTGAAATTGAACTGATTTATTTTATTTAGCACTTAAAAACTTGACAATGCATTTGTTTAAGATACTATTTTAGTGTGGTGATACTTAGAATTCTAATGGGTTTGATGTTTGTTTTAGAAATGAAAAGTATACTTTTATTTTTAATTAACAAAAATGGTTTTAATACTAAAATGATTTAATGCTAGTTTATAAACATTGTAAAATATTTCCTTAGACAGTACCTTGGTAGTTAATTCAAAAGGGTGGGTTTGGGTAGGAGTAGCAGAGGGAAATAGGAATATATGCAGAAGTGATAACATTTATTTGAGTACTCTGCCAGGAGAACCAGTTCTACCTACAAACATCTGTTGTGGAGAGTAAGGATGTCTAGAGTAAGGATGTAGAAATTATTAATCAATGAGGATGTCTTTTTATTTGCTGAAAATTCTGCCTCGTTTTAAAATGTATTTTAACAGTACCTACTTAAAGATAATTTTGCCTCTGAAAATAACCTTTATTTTTTGTTTAGTCACTTGAGTTATCTTGCCACAGTATAAGCTTCTGAGGGATTTAAATTGGTGCTTTAAAAGAGAAGCAAATAAATCCCAAGGTTTTATTTTCTTCAGTGGTAGGCCTATAGAAACTCTTAAATGTATTTGCGCATATATATATATATATTTTTTCTTATGCATGCTCGATGCATTTTCGTCCTGAGAAAAGTGTTCTCTACAGAAACTACCCGTGTGTAAAAAGAAGATTGGCTTAAAATGGCTACTGTGATGGGAACAGTGTCTTAGGGAGATGCAGCTTGGACTTGAGGTAAATTGAATACTTTACAAACTGTGGTTTAGAGTTTGCTTTAATGACATTGTATGTAAAAGGGCCCATGATTGATGTAATTTTGTATTGATTATGGTTTCCTCAATAAAAGAAATAAATGTACATTGATGAATATTATAAGGGAGTGTTGTTTCTTTTCTAAAATATTGAAAGACTTTATTTTTAATACACAAGTTATTTTATTATGGGTTTACATTGTAAAATAAAACTGTCTTGCAGAAAACTAAAATATAAAACAACTTGGTAGTAGAATATGGTAATTATTTACAAACTTTAGACCAGATTTTAAAATTGAAGGTTGTGCCTTTTTTCCCTGTTAGACCTTGAAATCTTCAGTTATGTTCAAAGTGTTTTCTCCTACATGAACTACTGATACAAAGTTTCTTATTAAAATATAATTTGTTCAGTCGAGGTCACAACATAAATTTGCCTTACAAGCTTGAATATAACACACATTTGAATAGTACATGTTCATAGTCTCAACACTCAGAATTCTAGTTAGGAAGTGGTTTCCATTACATTTTCTCCTGAAAAGTCTTAACTTTTTTGTTGCTCTCCATGCTCCCCCTTTTCCCTCTCTACTTCAGAAAGACTTTAAAACTACAAGAAAAACAATGACTATTAAAAACTTGATAAGTTCCAAATTCATGAAGTCTTCATTAATTTTAGGTGTAAATAGCTCAAATGTCATTTTTCTCATGCAAAATGTGTTTTGTGATCTTTAAAACATAATTGCTAGAAACTTAGAATAATTGAATAACTTTTCCACTCTACTCCATTAAATACATATTAACTTCTGCATAATGGCGACGAATCTGGTGATGATTTGGAAAGGAAGAAGGTATTCTTTAGATGAGTTTGTGTTTTGTAGACTGTTAGGAAAAGGAATAAAAAGTCAATATAGTGGCACTTCCGGTTTCCATTTTTGACCCCGCCACAGAAAACATGGATGTAGTAAGAAATTCGGAGGGGGGAAGAGAGAAAGAGAAAGTTCCAGGGAGAGGGAAGGGGAGCTAGTAGTCATCAGCTAAAAAAGAGAAGAAGAAAAGTGATTTTTTAAAGGAAAAAAATTTTTAAATACAATGAAAGTTCTAGATTAATTAAAAGTGATTAATTCTTACTTTCAATTGTAAGAATACAGGTACTAGCTGCAGAGCCTTTGTTGTTGACCGCTTTACACATATATTCTCCTTCATCTTCTGGGAAAGTTTCTGGTAAATAAAGGCAGTAAGTTTCTCCTCTTTCAATATATTGGTAGTCTTCTCCATCTTGCAGTATTTCTCCTTCAAACCACCATGTAATTTCCGGTTTTGGTTCTCCTGTTACTTTAACAGTAAATCTAACTGGCTCACTGTCTACAACCGATGTGTTTTTTAGAGGCTTCTTGAACCACGGAGCTCCTGATCTCGTTTGCTCCTCATCTTCAATAGTGGAACCGTTCATGATGCTACCACCTTCTTCCTCCTCCTCCTCTTCTCTTTTCTATATTAAAATAAGTCCATTCAGGTTGGCATTTATAGCAGCATTTCTAGGACAGTGGTTTAGCAATAGAATTTTATGGGTAAAAGTGTTTTTTCTTCCCAAAGAACATGCAAATGTGCTTACTGCATTTATGTACTTTATAAAACATTCCACTGGCTTGAGAGCCATTAAAAATTATTTTAGGCCACCCGGGTGGCTCAGTCATTAAGCATCTGACTTTGGCTCAGATCATGATCTCAGAGTTCATGTATTTTAGTCCCACATCGGGTGAGTATGAGCCTCACTTTTGGGTGAGCCCTGCTCCTCCCTCCTTTTCTCTTTCTTCCCCTTCCCCCCACCTCACCTGGTGGGATTCTCTCTCTCAGCCCCTCGCTCACTTGCATCCTCTCAAAATTTTCTTTTGCTAATCCCTCATAAAAATTTAAGAGCATCTTTGAAAAATAAAGTATATGTAGGCCCCGGTACCTTTTGCAGTGCTGCATCAATTTCCTTTTGTTCAAACTGCATGCGTAGTAACTTTTGTTCTTCAATTCTTCTTTGTTCTTCTTCTTCTCTTGCCTTAGCCATTTGTTCAAATCTAGCTTTCATATTCACTTTATGAGTAAATGGAGCCTCACTTTTTTTTGCAGGCTTGACATCAACATCTTCTTCCTTTATGAAAGTGAGCCAAGAATAGTAATTGCCTGTTTCCTAGAAACCAACAAGAACTAAAGCAATACTTCTGAAGATGTCATTTATGGACACAAAATAATCACCATGTTTGCTTTACATATTTGTGCTATACTGAAGACATGTAGATTTTCACTATGCCTTAATTTAGAAAAAAATCAAAGTTTTATTTGTGAAACATTCTCTTGACAATTAGAACCCTTTGCTCCTAGTATAAAGGTTCTACAATACTGGAGTCCCAGTGTATTATTTGCTCAACCAACTCTTTGTGCTAGCTGATAGTACTGAAAACAGGAAGCGGGTGATGTCATACATTGTAACAACTGTTAAAATACTTCCTTGTCACAAGATTGTCCGTCACTGTTCACCCTACTATATAACAGAAAATGTAATTTCTTTATTTCCCACTTTGTGATTTTCTTCCTCACCCTTAGCTAATGTCTTTGAGATGAATTCCATCCAACAAAATTTATTGATGGCCAAATGGCAGACAAGAGTGTTCACAGGTAGAATAAATGGAAGACAACTGCTAAAAGAGGCATTGGCTGGAACGTGGGGAAATTGTAGAGTTGAAGTATACGGTTAGTCGTCTATTCAGGGTGAGAGTTGGAAGCTATGGAAATAATTTAAGGGCAGAGTTTCAATTGTTAAATAGTGTGAGTCTATAAAACAGTTTGGTGATGATGGGGTCACTGGTGGCCTTTGAGGGCAGTTTTAGTACAGTTGAATTGTAGGCACAGTTGGTAGTATCTAAAATACTTTAGCTGTAGATTCTTGGTTTCTAAACCACCTAGATTTTTATGCCTGGAAATTACAGTACCATGAAAAAATTGCTTCAGGGCACCACACCCAGCTAACGTTAGGAAATTTTGAAACAAGCTTTAAAATAATTGCCTATGTAAGAAAAAACCTTTGCATGGATGTTTTGCATCAGTTTGAGGTACTGTACCTCAGTTCCAATGAATGTAGAAGGAGTTGGGATAGTTTTTCTTGATTTCTGGAATCGGATTTTTTTTAAGGTTTTTTTTTTTTTTTTTTAGGGTTTATTTCTTTTTGAGAGACCGAGACCATGCAAGCAGGGGAGGGTCAGAGAGAGGGAGACCCAGAATCTGAAGCAGGCTCCAGGCTCTGAGCTAGCTGTCAGCACAGAGCCCAATGCAGGGCTCAAACTCACAAACTGGGAGATCATGACCTGAGGTAAAGACAGACACTTAACGGACTGAGCCACCCAGGTGCCCCCTCAAATCAGATTTTAATGTTGGAAAGCCCTAGAACATCAGACACAACCAAATAGCTAATGGGTAAATTCCATTACTCATGCCATTAATGCCAGTGTTTCAGTCTGAAGTGATAAACCTATGCCAATTAATAAACAGTGCAGGACTACAGTTAATTGCTAATGAATGATGTTGCTGTGGTTTTTTATTACTAAAAAGGCTAAAAGACCCATGTTAAACATTGGTTTGCTTGCTGCAATTTTATCTCAACAGGCTTTTCTGCAGTTTAAAAAGGACTTCTGTTTACATGATACAGTTAATATTCTTTGCTTGCCAAATCTTCAGGATACAGTATTTCAGCAGGTACAATTACTGAATCTCAACTTACTTTCTGGATTTTAGAATAAAAGGTTTGTGCAAATTTGTAACTGTTACTCATTTGGCTACTTCAAACCTGTCTTTAGAAAATAAATTGGGAGAAAATTTATGACCAGTCTTTCAGTTATTAAGTACAAGTGTTGCTTTTTCCTAACTCCTTGAAAGCCAGGCTAAAAATGTTTCTGGGAAATGAATCTACCCAGAGTCGTATAAAATGGAATGGCCTTTGTTCTTAGGGTATTGATACCTACCACATCAATATTAAAGGAAGCACAATCAGTGAACTTGAGATAAAAGGGACAAATCGTTTTGGAGTATGCCTTCTTGGAAAACTAAAAAGTCAAACACTATAAAACACTTAATAAGTGAGTGGTACAGATTAAGGGCTACAAGGAACTGGAATTCTTTGATTAGGGGAGGTTATATGGATGAGGTTACCTTGAATGATGTCTGGAATACAAACAAGGCATGTTGAACATGGACATTTTTCATTTTTAATTAAAAATTTTATGGTGTTTATTCATTTTTGAGAGAAAGAGTGCAAGCGGGGGAGGAGCAGCATGGGTGGTTACACAGAATCTGAAGCAGGCTCCAGGTGCTGAGCTGTCAGCACAGACCCTGATGCAGGGCTCAGACCCACAAACAGAGATCATGACCTGAGCCAAAGTTTTAACAACTTAACTGACTGAGCCACCCAGGCACCCCTGTAATGTTTATTTTTGAGAGAAAGAGCAAGCATAAGCAGGGCAGGGACAAAGAGGGAGACAGTATCTAAAGCAGGCTCCAGGTTCTGAGCTGTCAGCACAACCTGTTGCAGGGCTTGAACTCATTAACTGCAAGGTCATGACCTGAGCCAAAGTCGACTGAGCCATTCAGGTTCCCTAAGCACACATTTTAAAGGGAGGAAACCAGATAATAATCAGATAGGGGTGCAGGGAGTCCTACGCTAGAAGTTGGTTGCACACAATGGCAAAACTATGCTAATGTTTTTAAAGGATATCTCTGACCCTTAAATCTAGAGAGAAGATAGGAAGGATGTCAGCATCCTTCACAATCAGGATGTCCTCAGGGTTTCCAGGAAATCAGACATGTCCTAATCTCACGTGCTTTCATACAGAAGAGCCAGTAATGGCAATAAAACAGTCCCCTAGCTCACTTTTAATCTTCCTAAATATTTTGTAGGACTAGGTAAGACTGCTCTGAGGTTTCACTACCTTTAACACCAGGGGTGCAAGCACATGCTGACTGAACTTTACCTTCTGTGATAGGTTTCTGTAAAAACTGATCTTGTGACCATCCAGTCATTAAATGTTGGTGTTCACCTTCCAACTATTAACCCTGATATGTTTAAATACTATTCATAATAGTCACAATCTATATAATTCCAGCCTCTTGCCTGAACTCAGTACCTGGGTTTCAGACTCCCTTTATCTTATCCAAATATACAAACTTCACGTGTCCAAAACTATTCACCCTACCATCTCCAGACCAAATTCCCTACAGTATCATCTAGTTAGTTTCCCTGGTAATCTTATAATGTTGGGCTTCTCAGCAACCACCTACCCATAAACAGCCTGCTACCCAGTTTGGTTAAAAGTTGGGCCCATTTTTTCTCCCTGAATCCCAACTTCATGCCCTATTCCTTTCTTCCTCTTCTCCATGGTACTGGATTTCTTTAAAAACAGAAACCTCTTATTATTCTGACCTAAAATGATCACTAACATTGTTCTCAAAGCATAGTCCCTGCAAGGTTAAAAAGACCCAGTATCAATTAGCTACTACTTTTACAACTTTATTATTCTATGAACCATGCCACTGAACGAATTTTCCATTTCCAAGATGCATTTTCGCAACCCTTGTGTAAAGGCTGTCCTTAACCTTCACACTTAGCTTTAAATGCCATTTTCTCAGCCCTTTTAAACTTCTCTCATAGGAATACTGAGTCCATCCTATTTGACCCTATGACATTAAATATATAACTCCTATTTTAGCACTTAAGTTATAATTATTTTCAGACATCTCCTTAGGCTGAACTTAGGGTTCACTTATATGAACCCAAGAATGACTACAAGGCCCAGCATAGAAGATCTTAGCAATAGCATTTGCTTTTAGCAGTGACAACAAGATTTTGTGTACGTCACACAGAGTTCAAATGCATACCAACTTCATTGATGAATATATGATGTTCTATTTTGTCTATTTGATCCCTAGTTCAAAATCTTCATCAGGCCTTCACTGACCACACTACAAGAAATAGTATTCTACTTTGTTAATTTCCATAGCTTTTATTTTACTACTATATAATTGTTTTCCATCCTCCCTACCTGTTAGATTCTAGACACTACATGAGCAAGGACTTGCAGATTTATTCACCAGTGTACTCCCAGTATCCAGAACAGTCCCTGAAACATAATAGGCATTCAAATAATTTTTTTAATGCATGAATCTAAAACCATCTTTAGCTTCAGTGTCATCTAGGTATGAAGATGCCTATTTGATGTCTCCATATTTTTAAAATTCCTTCAATGAACAATAAAGCAAAGTTCCTTAACATGACATCTAAGACTTTCCATGACCATCTTGCCTGTGTTTGCATCTTCATCATTACTTTTGCTGTTCTTATACTCTGCTTGCTTTAATAATAATGAATAGCTTACAGTCGAAGGAATTTGCACATAATTTCATTGTTTTAATTCACAGTCTCCCCTGAAGGCCCTCCCAACTTCCCACACCACCTTATTGAATATTTGATGGAAATTTATTGTTAGAAGAACATAAATTAAATGCTGTTAAGTGTTATAAAATGGCAATTCTGGCAGAAAAAAAAAATTCCAGATCCTTACTTAAAGCACTACTCAATCATGGAACTAGATCTCAAACTGGAAGGAACATAACAGGTTATCCAGTAATTGCCTCTTTTTTAACATTCAGAGGTACCTCGAATTCATGTCATCTGAATTCTAATTTAGGCTCTGCCACTGAATTGTTGGCTTAACTTTAAGCAGACCATTAAGCTTTATTTGTCTCATCTTTAAATATGAAAGCAAATGTAATTTCTGGAATTTATTTTAAGCCATATGTACACTGGTTCTACTGAGTCAAACTAAAACTTGTGCCAATAAATATTTGTTATTTCTGAAGTGACCTATCTGATGTTCACTATAGGCTTTAATTCTGATAAAAGCCATTTTGAAACAATGCTAGTGTGAGGAAATCTTTCAAAGTCTTTTAGGATCTTAATATGCTTTTGCTACTTAGTTCCCAGATAATACTGTATACATCTATGGTTAATTGTCAGCACCAAAACTTATTTCAAAGTCTGTGTTATATTTGTTATGTTCATCATTACTGTATTATAACTTAAATACAAAATACTATACCTCATGAAAGTTTTCTGCTTCTCGCTCTTTAATTTCAAGGTCAATTGCTCTCCTTTTTGCTCGTTCTTCTTCTATCTTTTTCTGTATTTCTTTTTCAGACAGTTGTCCAATTTTTTCAAACTTGCTTTTTAAATTTTTAGCTTGAATAGAGCCACTTCTTTTCAATTTGATTAATTCTTCATATTCCTTACTCAGTTCAAAGGTTTCATGTTCTTCCTCTTCCTTCAAAAATATTAAGATTCTTATGTATTAAATACCAGAAAAATTAGTTTGTACAATAAACCATCCTAAAAGTGTTCATTTCTCTATTTTTAATGTTTGTTTGTTTGTTTTGAGAGAGTGCATGCATGAGCAGGGAAGGGGCAGAAAGAGAGGGAGAGACAGAATCCCAAGCAGGCTCTGTGCTAACACAGGGTTCAAACTCATGAACCGTGAGATCATAACTGGAGGCAAAATTCTGTCAAATTCTCAACCAACTGAGGCACCCAGGCACCCCCCAAAAGTATTCATTTCTTATTTGAAGCCAAAAATAAAGTTTAAATAACCTCTTCCCAGAACCCAATGCCTAAGTTTGCTGATTAAAAGCAATGTTATATGGGCATCTTGATGGCTCATTTGGTTAAGCACATCAGACTCCATTTTGGGTCAGGTCATGATCAGTTTGTGAGTTCAAGCCCCTTGTCAAGCTCTGCACTGACAGCACAACGCATGCATGGGATATTCATTCTCATTTTCTCTCTCTCAAAATAAACGTTTATAAAAGTAATGCTTAAAATTTAAGGCTCTAGAGAACATTTAAAATATTCATTATGGGCATCTGGGTGGCTCAGTCATTAAGCATCTGACTTCAGCTCCAGTCATGATCTCATGGTTCATTAGTTCAAGTCCCACATCAGGTGAGCACGAGCCCTTCTTTGGGTAAAAACAGGAGCCTTGCTTCAGTGAACCCTGCTTCTCTTTCTCTCTGTGCCCCTTGATCACTTGTCCCTTTCCTCTCAAAAAAAAAAAAAAAATTTCATTGTGGCTCAAAACATCATTTAACATTCCATTAAAACTTCTATTATAACTAAAATATGCATATCAGGATTATCTTTTACTAGGAATTACAGGAAAATGTTTGCTTAGGGGAAGATGAAGAACTATAATTAATAGAACATGACTGGAGGTAAGACCTAAGTTCTAGTTCTGACTTTGATACTCTGTGGCCTTTTGCCTGGTCACTCAACCCACTGCACATGATATCTTCATCTCTGAATAGAGCCAGAGTATCCTAAAGTTGCTCCTGTCTTTGTTTTGATGATAGTCTAATAAAGTTAAATACCATTCAATACTCAAGTTAACTGAATGAAGCCTTTCTACTATACAGTCTGGCCAAATCCCTACAGTTTGATACATACCACTTTTATTCTCCTATTTTATATTATGCCATAAAAGAAAAGGAGTCAAACCTAAATTGGGCTCTAATTCTTTAGAGCATCTTATCTTAAATACAAGTTTCCCTTGGCTTTTCACAATTTATTTCTAGTTCTTTGTATGCTTCTTACACTAAACCCTAATATCACTATATGAAGTGGTTAAAAAAAATTGCTGTTATTTCTGATATACTTTTCCTGGGGAAGACTAGGGTCCTAGGTGTGGAGCAGGGGTAGTAGAGAAGGAAAATGAAGGAGGGGAAGGATGAGGTCACAGTGGATGATGTGACATGAGGCTTAATTTCTTGGTTCAACCAAAGGGATACAAGAGGAAATTTATTACTTTATATTACCCTCCACATTTTGGTCTCTGTGGGTCCAAACAACTCCTAAAATATCAGAAACTAACAAATTAGTGATGTACCTCATATCACCATGGTTCCCAAATCATTCTGGTCAAAATTAATGACTAAACTAATTAGCTACAGGGTAGATGATCTTGGAATCATTCTGCTACTTGCTTGGAAACTCCCAGACGTACTAGGGTAAGTCACTCAGTAGCACCAGAATGTCTGACAGTTACATACTAGTAGCCATATGTTAATTAGAGTCCATCTCTGTGTACTAAAATATAATTTACAAGGTTTTCTAGACAATTCACTTTTAGCTTCCTTTATAAAATAAATGTTACTACATTTAAAAAATTTTAAGGCTAGGGGTTCCTGGGTGGCTCAGTTGGTTAAGTGTCTGACTTCAGCTCAGGTCATGATCTTGTGGTTTGGGATTCAAGCCCCACATTGGGCTCTATGCTGACAGGTCAGAGCCTGAACCCTGCTTCAGATTCTGTGTCTCCCTCTCTTTCTGCCCCTCCCTGCTCATCCTCTGTCTCTGTCAAAAATAAACATTAAACATATATATATAACACATACACAAACATATATATAAATATATATATATAGAGAGAGAGAGAGAGAGAGAGAGAGAGAGCGAGAGCAAACGTGTGTGTGTGTATAAAAATTTTAAGGCCTGACCTTGGAATATTTTCCTACATCATATTCATGATACTAATAATTACCTATATGTTAATATAGTATTCATAGTCTCTAGATCAGCTAGGGCAAGGAAGTAAATCTCCCCACAGGCCCATTGTCCCAACCCATAACACAGAAGGCAACTTCTGGGGGTGCCTGAGTGACTCAGTCAGTTAAGCATCTGACCTATCTTCTAATTTAGTAAAATGAAATGATTCAAAAACTTGCCACATTGATGTTTCTAGTATCCATGGTACTCTTGCAATTTTGACCAGTTTAGTTCTGTTTGTTTCAAGGAAAATAAGCACTAATGGGTATACCAAACAGTGTAGGAAACAATTCTCAATCATATTGTGACCACACAATTGTGAGGTATACAGGTAATCACCTCAATCATATTTGTTTTTGTTTTTTAGTGTTTATCCACTTTTGAGAGAGCACAAGCAGGGGAGGGGCAGAGGCAGTGGGGGACAGAGGATCCCAACATTGGTCTCAAACCCAAGAACCAAACCCACAAACTGCGAGATCATGATAGGAGCTGAAGCTGGATGCTTAACTGACTGAGCCACCCAGGTGCCCTGCTTAAGTTATTTAAACTGGTAAGCAAGGAGCAGAGATCTATCAGGCTAGAAGTGCACAAAACTGTGCTGAAACTTGTACCGAGGACCTCCTAGTATGGTGAGTGTTCTTAATGTGAATAACAACACTCCAAGTCATTGTAAGATACTACATGTAAAATATTTACATTAATAAACATTTAGAAGATAAAAGTGGATACTTCTTAAAATCTCACCTCTCCCATTTCTTGTCTCAGTTGTTCAAATTCCTGTTTTTCCATCTCTAACTTATGCTTCCTCTCCTCCTCTGTTCGTCGTTTTTCTTCTTCCATTTTTTGTTTTAATAATTCTTCAAAATTAATTTCCAGTTTTCCAGGTGTAAGAGATTCTTGAGAAATTGTTTTATACATCTCCGGGTAGTCATCATCTACCACCTATTTAAAATAAGTCTCTTATTACTCTTGCCAAAATTACACATACTAAAAAGGGGAACTGTTTTTTATAGAAACTAATTACTTGAGTAGGAAGGCTTCACAATTGAACTAAAACTCTGAAGACTCTAAATCTATCTCTTCAAAAGTATAAAACAACAAGGTAAAAAAAATCACTAGAAAATTTAAGACTAAAGGGTTTTTGTGGCTACAGAGAAAATGGTGACCATTTGTTCTCCATCCCAATGAAAACAAATCCTTTGACTTTGTATTATGAGTAATTTGAATTAGATGTTAAGATTTTATAATACTGAACACTTTTTAATTGAATTAAAATGAATTATCATTTTGGTGTTTAAAATGGAGCATTTCACAGTTAAATCATGGTTTTGTCTGAATTAGGTAACTCATCAGGATTCCTTCATAATCAGGTAAAAAAAATCACTCTTAATGCTGTAATTTTATTGTACTGACTTATTTACGGTCAGGCTAATAATACTTAGAGCTGCCATGTAAAATTCTAAGCACTTTACATATATTGACTTATTTAATCCTGAAATCCTATGAAGTAGGTATTATTAATATCCTCCATTTTATAGATGAGGAAACTGAGGCACTGAAAAGTAACTTGTCCAAAGTCAACACAAATATTAAGTGGCAAATGTGGGAGTCAAAACTTCAAAAGCCTAATAAAACTATAAAGAATGATTTAGACTATCTTTTTGTAGTTTCATGAATTACATGTCTAACTGCCATTTATTTGTGACCTTGGGCAGATTACCCAGCCTCTGTGAGTTTCCCCATCTGTGATGACTTTTCATATAGTTGTCATGAGAATCAAAGTTTAGAAACACTTAGCAGTATACCTGACACCCAATGGTAAGCCCCCAATAGCAGTTTTATTACTATGTTAGCATTCCTTGTAATCAAGGCAATCCCTAAATTGAAGATAAAAACTCTGGAATCGAAAATATTGCCAAAAATGTGTATTAATATATGAATTAACTGAGCTATAATATAAAATTTAAATATGGCCCTGGATAAGAAAACAACATAAATGAAGGAAATAGTTTGTTTTTCCTTTCCTGATACAGAAATATCTCTAGGAAACTAGAATTTTGGTTTAATGCAGTTTTCTTTCCCTGCACTTTTCCCACTAGTGAATCATGGCAGTTTCAACCTAAAGATCTGCCCCTGGGATTAGAACTCCTGATATTTACTTGACCTTTACTACTTCTTGTCTATTACTTCTGAACCTGCTTATTCTTCAAACATTAAGTGCCTTCACAATGTTTATAGGGCTTCTGTGTAGAAATCATTTGTGAATCAAGGATTACCTAGTAATACCCACAAGACAGTTTTAAGGGACAACTGACTGTCTCAGTCAGTACAGCATGAAACTCTTGATCATAGGGTTGTCAGTTCAAGTCCCATGTAGTGGTAGTTTACTTAACAAATAAAAAATTAAATAAGTTTTTTAAGTTTTAATATATTCCACAAACATTTATAGGAAATTTGTTATACTAGAAGGCATTGTACCACATGCCAGATGAACAGTCTCACCTCATGAACGGGAAAGGCAGCTGTAAGCACCAAGACAGCTTTAGTACTGCTATGCCAGGGGGGTACTAAATGCCATAAGATGTATAGAAGGAACATGTCTTTAGAACTTGTGTTCTCAGGAAGGGCTTCCCAGGGGAAACGGAATGTATGAAAAGGAATTAGGGCATAGGGAAGGGAAAGAGGGACATGTTTCATTCAGAATTTATGAAGGTCTAGAGATGGATGAGAGCACAGTATTTTGAAGAAATTGGGAAAAATTTAGTATGTCTGAAAGTTTGCAGATTCAGGAAGAATCAAGAAATGAAGCTGGAAAAATACATCAGAGCAATATTATAAATTTGTTTTAAAATTAAAATTTTTTTAATTTAGATTTTTGCTTAAGCAAAGTAGAAAAAAAATTTTTTAATATTTATTTTTTGAGAGAGAAACAGAATTTGAGTGGGAGAGGGGCAGATGAAGAGGCTCCAGGCTCTGAGCTGTCAGCACAGACCCTGACACAGGGCTCATGGACCATGAGATCATGACCTGAGCCAAAGTCAGACACTTAACCAAATGAGCCACCCAGGCACCCCTTTCTTTTTCTTTTTAAGTAGGCTCCACATACAGTGTGGGGCTTGAACTCACAACCCTAAGATAAAGAGTCAGATACGCTACCAACTGAGCCACCCAGGCACCCCAGAAATGGAAAATTTTTTGGCAAAATAGTAACACAATAAAATTTACTTGAAAAGAGAAAGATCACTTTTGCCTTTACAGGAAAGAATGGATTATAGGCAAGAAAACAAGTTAAATAGGGGTTGGTTTGAGGCTAGTGATAACTGTGACCTGTGAGGAGAGACAGGTGACCCGAGGAAAGGATAACAATTGTAGTAGAAATGAGGTAAAAACTTATAGATTTTTTAGAGTGATTTAGAAGGTAGAATGAATAAAACTTAGTGAATGATTGGATATGAGGCATGAATGAGAAGGTAGAAGTGTTTAAGGCTCCCAACTTTCTGATTTGAGCATCTGGATTGGTGGTGAAGCCAAATAAAAATGTGGATATATGTGCCTGAAGCTCCCTCAGACATAGTAAGAAAACCAGGTCATTATATCACTGAAGCCAATTAAAATGTTTCAAGAAGGGGACGCCTGGCTGACTCAATCAGTAGAGCCTGTAACTCTTGATTTCAGGGTTGTGAGTTCAATCAAGCCTCATATTGGGTGTAGAGCCTACTTAAAAAAATGTTTTGGGGCAACTGCTGGGCTCAGTCGGTGGTGTGACTCTTGATCTTGGGGTTGTGAGTGCCAGTCCCACGCTGGGTGTGGAGACTACTTAAAAATAAAATAAAATGTCTCAGGAAGGGGATGCAGCATTCATGTCTGCTTGCTTGAAAATAAAGTTTGTCAGATAACCGTACATTTTACAAACATTAAAATTGTATAAGGAGTGTAAACACTGTGACAGAATTAAATTTGGTGGCAATATCCAGAAATGATGGGGGAGTATTTTGGGGAGTTAAATAATTGTGATTAAATGGCTTTGGTCATTTAATATATACTGGATGGAATGGAAAGTGAAACAAAAAAAAAAAAAAGGAAAGGAAGGAAGGAGGGAGGGAAAGAGGAAATGTGGGAAAGGAAAGAAGAATGGAGAGAATAAAGAGTGAGAGTAGGAACTCCCTGCTTAGATACTTCTGGAAAACATGCCTTCCCAGAGAAGAAAGACAATATTCAGTCATCTATGCCAGGAAAAGCAACTTAACCAGAACCTTCTCAACATTACATTGAAGCAAACACCTTTAACGGACTGGTGTTATACCACAGGAGATTTTAAAAACTTAATTGTTATCCCTACCTCTGAAACTTTGCTGAAATAAAAGTGCATTCTCCAAAGTTTAATTATTTCTCTTAACATACTCTTTTTAAAATTAAAATTTTTAATCTTTTAAGTAATCTCTACACCCGATATGGGGCTTGAACTCACAACCCTGAGATCAAGAGTTGCATGTGCTAGTAGAGGCAACTAGACACCCTCTCTCTCTTAACATATTCTTAAAAAGCTGAATGCTAATGGCATTCTCTCAATTACATTCTGTCTCACCATGCTTCTCCTTGCTTCAGCAAATGCCTTCTTTTCTTCCTCTATTCTCTTTCTGGCTTCTTCTTCTGCTTTCCTTTTTTCATCTTCTCTCCTTTGTCTTTCTATTTCTTCAAAGCTGAGTTTGAGTTTACCAGGGCGGTACCCTTTTAAGATTTTTTCTGTTTCTTGATTTTCCTCCTCTTCATTTACCTAACCAAGAAACAACTCGTTACCAAGAACTGAGATTCATCAAAGACAGGAATGAATGACCTCAAAAGGGACAGAATCAGCCACCTCACACATGAATGTTTCCTTGCCCTTAATATATTTGACCAAAACCTCCCTTCCTTTATAATTGTCTTATAGGATGAAATTTTCAAATTTGGGGAAATTTCAGATAAAGATGTACTCAAGTTAAAGTTCCCAAGAAAGTCAAATTTTAATTAGATAAATGAAGTGTTTGAAAAAAATTTAAGGGGTCATTTAAAAGTTCTATTAAACATTAACTCTCCCAGGACAAACATAAAATGTGTGTGTGTATACTTACTGAAGTTCAAGGTACCTATTCAGAGTCTCTTTTGTAGTAAAATAAAGTTCTCATTTTGTACTTCTCATGTATTTTTTATTATGAACTATAGTACTTTCCCTTATACTAATCATATAAGATTATTCTTTTATGAAATTCAAATTTATGATTTTATAATTAGAATTCTAGTTTAATACTATTTATTGAAGTTTATGATTTATGGTATTTCTATTTCTTTCCACTAAATTGACCAACCCCAATAGCTAAAATGTGTAGATATTATGCAATCATAATTACTCAAAAGTAATAATAATTTCAAATGTCTAGGACATTTAACTTTTAGAGTCCTTAGAATATCATTAATGAAAGCTGATTAAGAAATTCTGAAACTTTAGGGGCAACTGGTGGCTCAGTTATTTAAGGTCTGACCCTTGATTTTGGCTCAACTCATGATCTCACACTTCGTGAGATAAAGCCCTGCATCAGGCTTGTGCTGATAGCATTGAGCCTGCTTAGGATTCTCTCACTCCTCTCTCTGCTCCTCACCCCACTTGCATGTTCTCTCTCTCAAACACTTAAAAAAAAATTCTGAAATGTAAAAATATTTTAGATATTCCATTAAAATCAGAAAAATTTTAAGCATATACTGTGTTTTTTTAGTTTATTTATTTTGGAAGAGAGACAGAGAGAGAGAGAGAGAGAGAGAGAGCGAGCGAGCAAGCAGTCAGGGTGCAGAGAGAAAGGGAGATAGAGAATCCAAAGCCAGCACTGCACTGTCAGCTCAGAGCCCAAGGCAGGGCTCGAACCCACAAACCATTGGATCATGACCTGAGCCAAAACCAAGAGTTGGACACTAAACTGACTGAGCCACCCAGGAGGCCTCCCCGCCTTTTTTAAAATGTTTTTCTTTGAGAGAGAGAATGTGTGCCAGGTGGGGGAGGGGAAGAGCGAGAAGGAGACACAGGATCCAAAGCAGAGTCTGTGCTGACAGCAGAGAGCCCAGTGAGGGGCTTGAACTCATGAACCACAGGATCATGACATGGGCCAAAGTCAGACGCTTAACTGACTGAGTCACTCAGGTGCCTCTTTTTAAAAATTTTATAATGAGATTTGAAACCAGTGTTTTATTTCAATTTTATTTTTTATTGATAAATATAGCTATCAGTATAATAATAGTTTAACATTTTACAGCACTTATATGCCAGATCCTACTTTAACTGCTTTCTGTATTAACTCACTTAACTATTTAAGAAGTAGCCACAATTATTCTTTTACCGTTTTACAAATAAGGAAACTAAGACAGAGAGAGGTTAAATAACTTGTCGCTGCTTACACACTTAATAAATGGTAGATCTGTGAATCTCAGCACTGTGGCTTCAGAATCCATGCTCCTATAAACAGTATATACATCTACATACATTACATGCACATATAAATCTACCTACTTCATATGGCAAGCTGCATATTCCATAGTAAATCAAGTTTGATACATCCAAGTATTTGAAAAACTGGACTTAAAACTGTACCTTTATGTTTATACTTGAAAGTGTGCATGTGCTGTACCCTGTCATCAAATACATTGCACGCTGAATAGGTAAAGAGAAACCAGGTTCACTGAGTAATTATTTTACATATTTCCAATAATTTATAAAAATAAAAATGTAAAGCATATTAGGTAAAATGCCCCAAAATGGAAACTAGAAAATACAGATGCATTTTATATATGAAATGTGTACAGTTTCAAAATCAGACCCTTTAATATAATCTCCTTGAATTTGTAGGAATGAATTTTAGCTAAAGCCAGCTTCCGTCCCTAATATTAACTACTTTATATATAGTGGTTATATATAAATATATGTAATATATAAATATAATATATAAATATAATACATATATAAATTAATGTATAATATATCTACACATAACTTGTAATATATAAATATAATATATAAATATATAATGTAACTATATATCACTTATATATAATATAAATATATAACTATTGTATATTATATATAATTCATATATCATACATTATATATAATGTCATTATATGTAAAAATATATGTTATAGGGGTACCTGACTGGGTCTATTCATGGAGCATGCGACTCTTGATCTCATGGGTGTGGGTTCAAGTAGATATTACTTAAAAATAAAATCTTTAAAAATATTTGTGTGTGTCTGTCTGTTACATATATGTTTTACCATTTGCCGCCTTGCTTCTTCAAAAGCACGCTTCTCTTCTTCTAAACGTTGTCGTGCATCCTCTTCAGCTTGTCTCCTTTGGTTTTCTTGTCTTTGTCTTTCCAATTCTTCAAAAGTTAGTTTCAATTTTCCAGGAGAAACTGATTCTTTTCTTGCCTCACATTCTAGTTCATCATCCTAAAAACATTGTGAAAACGCATAATTATAAAAGGAAATGGTGCTAACCAACTTAACTGCTTTGCTTTGTTCCTTAAAAAAAAAAATTACCATGACCAATGAAAGACATTTTGCTTCCTTGAGAGATCGCCTTTGTTCTTCGTATCTTATTCTTTTATCTTCTTCATACTTGACCCTTTCTTTTTCTTCTCGTTCTTTTTCTAGATCTTCAAAATTCTTTCTTATCTTTCCAGAAGTTTTGTGTGATTTGACAGGTACCACTGTTACAAGTAGTGAATCATCTCCTTCCTAATTTATAAAATAGATAATTAGCATATTTCTTCCTAACCAAAATTTAAGTTTCACATGACTTTGCCTCCATTATTGGTGAATTTTATTATAAGGACGTCAATGTTATGAAGAAGAAGAACAACAAAAATATATATATACACTATATACACACTTCTACATATATGCCTTTTTTTTTTTTTTTACAGATTTCTATTCAATGGCTCTTTCTCTGAATTCATTAACATTGAATCTTTGAAATCCATTGATGAGAAGGTTCAAGGAGCATCTTCTTTCCTAGAAGGTGGTGTTAATACAGCTGTTTGGATAAAGCTGCATGACATTATCTGAATTTAGCTGTTCATGCACTAGTTCCACAAAAGGTAATTAATGTGTATGTGAGTAAACTCTACATCAATTTGATGGTGGATAGATTTGGCTTAAACACACACAGAAATTCTTTCCTTTTCTCCATACAACTTTTAAAATACTTAATAAAATTAATATTTAGTGAGGAAAAACAAACAGTATGTTCAAGTTATTTATAAAACACTTATAGGCTAAACTTTTTTCAAAAATAAAGTGAGTTATAATATGGAACACATGCTGCTATAATAAAATTGCTTGCTCTTTATGTGGCTGTAGTTTTGGGCACACCATCAAATTGATATTTAACTTTTTGTTAGATAAAAAGAGATTAACTAAAATTTCTGTGGTTGTGGAACATTCCTTCATGGTGCTATTTACTATGCTTTCTACTAGTATGTGATGATAAAAACAAACTATCAGGAACTCTGAGGAAAGAAGACAAATGAGGGAAAAAAAACCCTGCTTTTTGAAAATGTCACCTTTAAACAGTCTCAACTATTATTAACAGTTCAAGAAACACAAAGTCTTGGCAGAGTATCTCAAACCGAGAGCTGTGAGACTAACCAGGAAAGCAAAAACATACTTTCAAGACACTGAGCTATAATGTTTGAGAAAGTGCAGAAGTATGATCTTGCTTTGCAAAGTATGTTTGTCCTTTTCTTGTTGTGCTATAGAAATAAAAAATATACGCTTTTAAGTTTTTAATTCAAGGAATATTGGTGAATCAGATAATTTTAGGTGAATGTTTCATTAAAGGAAATGTCCATTTACCTCTGATGCTGATTCAGTTCCCGTATTGTTTATGTCCTCAATCTATTGAATGAGAATTTCATATCATTACATTACATTGAATTTCTGCTTTTTGCTTTTAAACATACAAGTTGAAAATTAATTTAGTTGTGACTTATGGTAAATTTTCAAATTCATAATTTCGAAATATTTTTATGTTGCTGCAAATGAGCCCTATTATGTCCTTTTAAGTGGAGATAAACCTTATACTCATTTTTATATTTTGACATCAAAATCAATATGTAGGGAATAGTATATTAAGAAAAATTAAGATAAAGCCTACCTTTGTAATTTTGGAATTTGAATAATGGACCAAACTGTTATGACCTGTCTGTAAGCTTACAAGCCGCAGTTATTAGTTAAATTAGCAATTTAAACTGAGATACAGAAGCATTTCCTCATTCTATGTCTCTGCCCCAACTAAAGTAAAACCTATCATTGGAATCAAATACTTATGACTATATTTTACAATATAAATATATGGCAAAATATAACTGACACAATAATACAGTGCAGTGCACCAGCTTTCGCATGGCTAGTTTAGAAGGGAGAAGAATTCTGGTAGATATTATTGTTTATATTTGAACACATCTAGGAAGGAAAGTCCCTCAATTAATAGAAGGGGTCTCAATTCTGGCATTACTCATGAGAAACACCTCAGGTTAGCCTGAGGAGCAGGCTAATGTATGTAACAGATTGAGAAATGAGAACTATATCACAGGTGAGATATCAGGAAAAGGAAATATAAGAAATAGGAAATGAGAGAAGTTAAAAAGTAAACATTCAGATTTCATTATTTTAACATGATTTTTAACATCAGTGAAAGTCTGGAAATAGTTTGTTCCTTATGCAGTCTAAGAGAATTTTGGCCAAGTCCCTATTCATCATTCAATTTCCTCTTTCTACATTCTCTGTCACAGGAGAATTAATACACTTTATTACGATACCAAATTTCTTAAAAAATAAATTCTAAATAAAATATAGTTTTAAGTTTTCTAAATAGAAAATAAATTAAAAATACATCTATTATATATTTTAATTTGTTAAGTTTTATTTGGAATAATTTGTTTTGCAGAATTATCTATTACACTGACTTACTATGTAAATGGTGACGGTTTTACTGAATGATGAAAGAACCCTGTTTTTTAAAAATATTAGCTAAGATAAAAATTTTTTATTTTATTAATAAATTGTTTTTAATGTTTATTTTTGATAGAGCGCAAGCTGAGGAGGGGCAGAGAGGGAGGGAGACACAGAATCCGAAGCAGGCTCCAGGCTCTTAGCTGTCAGCACAGAGTCTGATGCAGGGCTTAAACCCACAAACCATAAGATCATGACCTGAGCTGCAGTCGGAAGCTCAACTGCCTGAGCCACTCAAGTGCCTGGCTAAGAAAAATTTTCATATATAATAAAATAATTACAAAATTATTTCCCTTCAGGGGTGCCTGGCTGGCTCTGTTGGAAGAGCATGCGACTCTTGACCTCAGGGACATGAGTTCAAGCCTCATATTGGGTGTAGAGATTACTTACAAATAAATAAATAAACTTAAAGAAAATTATTTCCCTTCAAAAGAAGGCTAAGAATTCCTTCATAAATCACATTTGTCTCTCAATAAAAAGTTCTAAAATATATGGTAAGAACCCAGACATTGAGAGTACAGGGAAGGTAAATTCTAATTTTTTTAAGCTTATTTATTTTGAGAGAAGGAGAGACGGAATCCCAAGCAGGCTCCGCACAATCAGCACAGAGTCCAATGTGGGGCTGGAACCCACAAACCATGAGATCATGACCTGAGCCAAAATCAAGAGTCAGACGCTTAACTGACTGAGCCACCCTAGGTGCCCCAAATTCTAAATTTCTTAACCCCAAATTTCTTTTACTTACAGCTAGAACCTTCTCAGATTTTTATTAGCTTAGGGTAAGATAATAAATTACATTTGGAGTGGCTTTGTTTTGTTGTTGTATGCTTTCTTTGCTCATTTTAAGCCATTACCAAAACTTTAACAGAAGACAGGATTTTTCCCCCACTCGGTTTCAACAAAGGAAAAGATGAATTTGTCTAAGTGGTCATGGCGTCAGTACATTCACAGAGAACTGAGATACTCAGTTCCATTATAGTGTTGGCTCTCAGAAGCTCCCATTGAAGAGCTGCTTCCCAACTATTTCTTTAATTATGAAAAGGAGACTCCTTTTCCTCCTTCTCAAAGCTCCTTCCTTTTCTCCTCTTTTTCTTATTTTTAAATTTATTTATTTTGAGAGAGAGAGAGAGAGAGAGCATGAGGGAGAGTGAGCACAAGTAGACGAGGGGCAGAGAGAGGGAACCCCAAGCAGGCTCTGCATCATCAGCACAGAGCCAGATGCAGGGCTCAAACTCGAACCATAAGATCATAACCTGAGCCAAAACCCAAGAGTCAGGTGCTTAACCACCTGAGCCACCCAGGCACCACTCCCTTTATTTTTTATTTTTTTAAAGGTTTATTTATTTCTGAGAGACAGAGACAGAGCATGAGAGGGGGAGGGGCAGAAAGAGAGAGATGGAGACACAGAATCCTAAGCAGCCTCCAGGCTCCAAACTGTCAGCAGAACCCAACGCGGGGCTCAAACCCATGAACCACGAGATCATGACCTGAGCTGAAGCCGGAAGCTTAACCGACTAAGCTATCCAGGCACCCCACTCCCTTTATTTTCAACATCAAAGTCCCCTATCAATAATTTCTTTTTTTCTAAGTTGATAGATGTTAACCTTGCCCATGACAGTGTCCTCAAAGATAACCAGATTATACTAAATTAAGGGGCTCCTGGTTGGCTCAGTGAGTTAAGCATCTGACTTCAGCTCAGGTCATAATCTCACAGATCGTGAGTTCAAGCCCCACTTTGGGCTTGCTGCTGTCAGCGCAGAGCCCACTTCAGATCCTCTGTCCCTCTTTCTCTGCACCACCCCCCATTGGCATTCTCTCTCAAAAAAAAAAAAACCCTTAAAAATTATACTAAATTAAGATTCTCCCCCAAATTTTATTGGTCTTTGATTCTAACATCCAGTATACAAAGTATACTCATTTTTAATTAATCATAAGATACTAGAATCTGGTAGTTCTCCTGACTCAGGAATCCCTTCTAAAGCATTCTTGAATATGGACTTGTATAAGTGGATTTTTCAAATTAACATTAAGACTTTTTTTTCTTAGTAAACTCTACCCCAAAATTGGAGCTTGAACTCACAACCCCAAGATCAAGAGTCTCATGCTTCACCAACTGAGCCCCCCAGGTGCCCCAACATTAACACTTTTTTGAGAGCACATGGGGGGCTCAGTTGGTTAAGCATCTGACTCTTGAACTCAGTTCAGGTCTTGGTCTCAGGGTCATTAGTTCAGGCCCCCATGTTGGGCTCCACACTGAGTGTGGTACCTACTAAAAAACAAAAACAAACTTTTCTTGATTATCCATGTCATACTTTGTATATTCAAAGACAGATTCAATTTTATTAGTCTTGAGCAGAAAATGTACTTAATTTTTAAAACTGGGTTTTCCATATTTGTAATATAAAATTAGTATTTTTCAGTTTATTTGGCTCTACCTCATATTCTCATATAATGTAATAGACCAAAATCTTCATTAACCAGGACTATGCACCCTGCCATATAGTTTCTGGAGTTACTAAAGAAGTGGTACTTTTGATGATACTTTGTCTCCCTCTAAGTATTCCATGTCTTCATCATATTCAAACTCACCTCTTCAACACACATGTCATCTTTGAGAAACCACTGCCTATTTATTCAGTTCTTGGGGTTGTAGTGGGTCTTAAAATCTAGTGAGCAATCGGTACTTTTTTGAAAAAGTTTATAAGACTTAATATAAATAGACTAAACCCAGGTACACTATTTGCTGCCAAATACTACATATTATAATTACATATTTAATTACCTTATTTTATAATATATATTATAAATATAATTACATATACTATATTTTATATTTATAATGTACAATCTATAATCCTCACTTTTTGTATTTATATTCCTGGGTGAAATTTTATTGCAAAATGAATTCTCATCTTTGATAACTGGAGATATCAGAGGTAAAGTACATACCATCCTTTAATTAGACTAAGATGTACAAAGTAATAAAATATGGAAAATTCCAATTCCTTTCTATAATTCATCCGGCATTATGTCATTATTTGCCACTATACAAGTGGTTATCTTCCACAGAAGTGGTTATTTGCAAAGTCTAGGTAAAAAATGTCTTTGACATGCAAATATGGCATATGCTTTGCCTTCTTGTCATTTTTCTTTTTAGAGAGGTAGGAAACTGGAAGGAGCAAAGCAAATAGATTTAAAGTCCTTAAAGAGTAGACAAAAAAGCCAAGTACAACTTCACAATATAAATGGTTTTATACCATGAAGACTATGTTAATATATTTGTTAACATATTGATGAGAGAAGAAAGAGGAGCTAAAATGGCTTCATGACCTTTATCTGTATGTACTATTATCTAGGTAAGATATTATTTATAGCCTACTTACTGTGTACCAGGCACTTTTCTAAGTGCTTTGCATTTATTAACTCATATAATATTATTAACAACTCTAGGAGATAAATGCCATCTCATTAAACTCAATACACTGATCATCTCTTTTGATCTTATAATATAGACTATGTTAAGTTCATAAACAATATAACTGTCATCTTTTCAAGTCTATGACTAGAGATAATTTATAATAAATATCAGCGCATTAATTTTGTGAACTAATCAATTCTTTACTTAATAAAAGTATGACTATTAAGTTTCTATGTCATAATCATTAGTCACTTTGAGAGATTAGCTTTTTCTGGAGATTTGATCATATTCTTGAGTATTTTAAAAATACTTAACAGCCTCTAAGTTCTCATGCTCTGAGCTAAAATACATGGGAATTCTGAATTCATTAGGAGACTATATAAAATCATGGGAACAATTTTACCCCCCTCTCATTTGTCCCCTGTGGCTATGGCATCAGGAATGACTATATGAAGGAAATGGCTGTCACACATTTCTCCCCTCTTCTACGATCATCTCCAACTTAAGACAAAAAAAGGTTAATGAGATAGCTAATAATACCATTATTAAGTAAAATGTGATTTGCTTCAAATTCTTGAGTAGGAAGATACCCTAATTATGCCTTAGTGTATGGTAACAAGTATTTATTAATTGCTACTGAAAGACCAGCATATTGTGGATAGTTTATGTGACACTGCCTTACATCTTTGTAAAATCCTCTAACATGTCAGGAAAAACAAGAAATGTGGACAGTGTAAGGAGTATGGACTGAATGACAAGTTGGTGCATAACAAAAGTTATCGTAGCATTCAACCTTAAAATAAGCATAATTTGCCCTTAATCCTTCTAGGCATATGATATTAAATATTTATCTGATATTAAATATTTGTGGTAAGATCTTGTTTTCAAGTTAGCTGCTATTTAATAAGTTTATGTTATATGAAAATATTTTAATTAGGCAATGTACTGATTAGTTTACTCTGTAAAATTAGTTTCTGAAGCAAATACCAATTTAATATTTAGTGTGTACCTGCTCAGCCCTTTTTGCTAATTCACGTTGTATCTTCCTCTTCTCTAACATATCCTGCTCAATTCTGCGTCTTCGTTCCTCCTCTGTCCTTTTTCTTTGTTCTTCTTGTCTTTGTTTCTCCATTTCAGCAAATCTACCTTTAACAGTTCCTAAGAATATACAAAATATGTTTGCTATTTGCTATGGTTCTGTTTTTGCAATTTCATTTATAATTTACCCCTCAGGTTTCTTACCTGTTAGCTTTGGGACATAGGCCTTTTCTACTTTAGAAGATGCCTCTTCTTCATCATCAGAAGCAAGCATTTCTTTAATCTAAATTGATTAAATAAATTAATAGCAGCTTGTCCAAACTTTAGACTAAATTATATGCAAAGTTTAAAATTAACTGACAAATACAGAAAAGTATTTTAATTACATTTAATATAAAATATGGTTAATGTGAATAATAAAGCATAAATTAAAAAGATTAAAATGAATTTTGCACAAGAATAAAATAAAATAAAATAACCTCCTGCTTTCTCCTGTTCCATTCTCTCTCTCTAATATATTGTTCTCTTCTTCTTTGCTTTTCATCTCTAGATCTCCTTTGATTTCTTTCTTCCCTGGCTCTCTGCATGGCTTCAAACTTATCCTTTACATCACCCTTGCCAAGTTTTGGCACATAGGTTTTTGGGACAGGTTTAGATGAAGAAAGCAGAATCTTCGTTAGAAGAAAATAAAGAGAAGAAAGTTAAAAAAAAAAAAGATAGGGAGAAATCAAGTAAAGATAGATCAGCAAGCAATATAAGAAATACTTATTGAAACAGAAAACAGAAATGAGTTTGAAATATTTGTACGATCAGAATCTGATTACTTTCTAAAGTCTAAGTGTGAAAAATGAAATCACAGAAAAATGAGAGTAAAACTTTATTAATATAAAGGAGTTCCACTTTGTAGATGCATTCCACTGAGGCTGAAAGCTAGCAAAATATAAAAATATAAATTATTTAAATATTAAAAATATAAAAACTAATTTAAAACAACCTGTACTTTGTTTTTCTACACATCATTAAAGATTCAGATTTTACATCTCCTACTTAAAAGACACTGATTTCAATAAATTTACTAATTTCAATAAATTAGGTTATGGTAAAAATAAAGCAAAAGTTCAGGCTTTAAAGTTTATAGCCCAATTCATATGTCAACGCTCTTGCTTGTTTCCATATCAAATAGGAGTAAAACTGAAGGTCAGCCCTTTACTTCCCATGTGTGCCTGACATGCTCCAGGGTCTTTGCTCAAAGCAGTGGTTTGTATGTTGTTACTACTGCTGTACTGCCCACCTAGAACTTCTGTAGACCAACATTAACAATGTGTAAAAGGGTTATATTATACCAAGCAGGCTGAGCTCTCGGATGGCAAAAGAGATTCCTGGAAAAGGAGGGATTTAGTAAAGGACTGGAGAAAAGACTTCCCTCCACTCTAAAACCAGGAAAGCAAATTATTTTCATCATTTAAAAAATTAAGCTGATCCAAAAGATGTTTCAGTAAATAAAATATCAGTGCCTCAGAACACCAAACCCATTCCCCTAGTAATTATGACAAGTTACTTATTAATCTGTGGCATACTCAGCCTCTATTTTATTATCTTCTTATGGGGTCATTGGCTATTTAAGGTTTTTTAAACTTCATAATGTTGGGGTGTCAGCAACTGAGCTCTTACTACAACTCTCAGAAACTACGGACAAGATCCAGAAAAAGGCTGAGAAGTTTTACTGCAGCTGCTGGGAGCAGTAGCTAAGAAGGAGCCTTACCAGAGAGTGAATTGTTGCTTTCTCCTAAGAGTATACATCAAATCTGGGTTGTTGTTTTTTTAAATACTAAAAAATAACTTCTAAAACTTATCAAGGTATTAAAACTCTATTCAAGATGTTAGCCATCACATGCACTTCACTGTCATTATGCTTAGAATCCAAAGGAAAATACCGGGCCCAAGACCAGCCTGTGAATTTTAGCTCTTTCATTTTATATCTTGACACTATGTCATTATGAACTTCTGGATATGACCTTTCCAACAAGAAACTGCCCTTTCAGCGGTTCTACAGTCAATCCTATGTTCCCTATCCCCCACTCTCCCTTTTTTTTTTTTTTTAAATGTTTGAGACTTACCTCAGCCTTCTGGGAAATATCATTCATGGTTGCTCTATGTGGTCTCAGTAATTATGGAGCTTTGTATATTTTTGCACCTGAAAAAATATATTAGTCTTGTATAAGAATTTTTAATGATTTAATTTTTCATATGCTATATATTTTTGTAAACAGAAATGACAGTTGCTCCTCAAAAAATATTGACACAATCCAGGCAAGTAATAAATTGTGATAACCTTCAGCTCCTTTGCCCAAGATTCAGGGTATAAGAGGGTACAAGATGCATGGTATTAAAAGGTCCTTGTAAATTTATCACCCAGAATAGCTTGGTGAATGTATCAAGTGCACTTGCAAAGAATTTGTATTTGACAGTTACTGGGTGTATTATTTTATAAATATCAACTAGGTCAAGATAATTTGTCGTGTTATTAAGATCTTCTGTGTCTTTACTTTTGGGGGGGGCAGTTACTCTATCAGTCTTCAGGTATGTGGGATTGTCTATTTCATCCTTTAATTCTGTCATTTTTCATGTAATTTCAAGCTCTTTTAAATGCATATGCATTATTATAGTATCTTCTTTTTGAGTTGACTCATCAGTATGAAATTTTCTTTTTTATCTCATTGTCCTGAACTTATCTGATATTAAAATAGCTACACCAACTTTCTTAAGTTTAGTCTGCATGATGTATATAATTTTCTAGCTATTTACTTTCAACTTATTTTATATGTACAGTACATCTCTTGGACACAGCATATAATTGGACCTTGTTTTGAAAAATCAATTCTGATCTTTAAAAACTTTTTTTAAATGTTTATTTTTAAGAGAGAGTGGAGGAGGGACAGAGAAAGACACGCACATAATTGGAAGCACACTCTAGGCTCCGAGCTGTCAGCACAAAGCCCCACAATGGGCTCAGACCCATGAATTGTGAGATCATGACCTGAGCTGAAGTTGGATGCTTAACTGACTGAGCGACCCGGTGCCCCAATTCTGATATCTTTTTGAATTGCATGTATAGTCCATTAACATTTAATGTAATTATATGAATGAACTGAAGACTACCATTTTACTACTTGTTTCTTGTTTGCCCCTTTTATTTCTTCCTCTATTACTCGTTCCCTGACAACTTCTGAATTTAATAACTTTTAGAATTTTATCTATTGGCTTAAAAAAATTAATAGTTTTTGGGGTGCCTGGGTGGCTCAGTTGGTTAAGCGTCCGACTTCAGCTCAGGTCATGATCTCATAGTTCATGGGTTCGAGCTCCGCATTGGTCTCTGTGCTGACAGCTCAGAGCCTGGAGCCTGCTTCAGATTCTGCATCCCTCTCTTACTCTGCCCTTCCCCTGCTCACGCTGTGTCTCTGTCTCTCAAAAAATAAATATTAAAAAAAAATTTTTTTAATTAATAGTTTTACCAAGGTATCCCTGACATACAAAAAACTATGCTTTTAAAAAGTGCACCATTTGGGGGTGCCTGGGTGGCTTAGTTTCAGCTCAGGTCATGGGACTGAACCCACATCAGACTCTACACTGACAACATAGAGCCAGCTTGGGATTCTCTGTCTCCCTCTCTCCTTTGCCCCTCCCTGACTCATGCTGTCTTTATCTCTTTCTAAATAAACTTAAAAAAATTTTTAAGTGCACAGTTTGATAAGTTGAAATGGTTACACCATCACCACAATCGAGATAATATGTACATTACCCCCAAAAGTTTTCCGAGATCCATTCACTCTCCCCTTTTCTTGCTTTTCCCACCCCCATCCCCAGGCAGGCGCATTTTTGATTGCTGTAGATTCAATTTTTTTTTTTAATTCTTATTTTTTCAAGAGACAGAGAAGGACAGCGCAAGCAGGGAAGGGTCAGAAAGAGAGGGAGACACAGAATCCGAAAACAGGCTCCAGGCTCTGAGCTGGCAGCACAGACCCCAACGTGGGGCTTGAAGCCATGATCCATGAGATCATGACCTGAGCCGAAGCCGGATGCTTAACCAACTGAGCCACTCAGGCGCCCCTTCAATTTTCTATAAGTGTAATCAAAAGCTATATACTATTTTATCAGGCCCCTTTCTCCAGCTTAAGTATTTTGACATTCATCCATCAATAGATGGATCATAGATAGTTCCTTTTTAGTACTGAATATTATTCCATTGTATAAATATACCATGATTTGTTGAATTGGTTGAATACCACAGTTTGTTGACTATACCATCATTCATCTGTTGCTGAACATTGGATTCTTTGAAGTTACTATTACAATAAAGCTGCTATGAATATTCATGTATAAGTCTTTGTGTGAACATATACTTTTTTAAGTAAATAAAGGATAATGGCTAACCTTATGGTAGATGTATGTTTAACTTTTTAAGAAAGTCACAAACTGTTTTCTAAGTGGTTGTACCATTTTATCTTCCCACCAACAGTATATTAGAGTTATACTTCTTCTATAGCTTCACCAGCACTTGGTATGGTCTTCTCAATTTTAGACATTCTAACAGTGTGTAGTGACATCACGTTATGGTTTTAATGTACATTTCCCTAATAATTAGTGCTACTGAACATCTTTTGATATGTTTGTTTTCTACCTACAAATATTCTTTGACAGAAGTATCTGCTCAAATATTTTGCCTGTTTTGTAACTGGGTTATTTTCCATTAACTTTTGAAAGTACTTAATATAGTCTGGATTCAAAACCTATATCAGGGGCACCTGGGTGGCTCAGTCGGTTAAGCCTCCAACTTCGGCCCAGGTCGTGATCTCACATTCGTGGGTTCGAGCCCTGCGTCAGGCTTTTGTGCTGACAGCTCAGAGCCTGGAGCCTGTTTCCGAGTCTGTGTGTGTGTGTGTGTCTCTCTCTCTCTCTCTCTCTCTCTCTCTGCCCCTGCCCGCTCATGCACTGTCTCTCTCTGTCTCAAAAATAAACAAAATATTAAAAAAAATTTTTAACCTATATCAGATGTATGATTTGAAAAGATATTCTCCCAGTCTTTGGCTTGTCTTTTCATTTCCTTAACAATGTCTTTTGAAGAGCAGAAGCTTTTCATTTTGATCAAGTCCATCTTATATATTTCTTTTATAGTTTGTGCTTTTAGTGCTGTACTGGCTTAATCCACAATCACAAAGAACTTATCCTATATTTACTTCTAAGAGGTTATAGTTTTAGGTTTTGCATTAGGTCTCTCATCCATATTGGGTTGATTTTTATATATGGAAAAAATTTATTTTCTTGCATATGGATAAACAATTTTTCAGGGCCACTTATTTAAAAAAAGTATTATCTCTCTGATGAAATGCTCTTGCATTTTTGTCAAAAGTCAACTGACCATAGATGGGTGGCTCTATTTCTGGACCCTACATTCTGTTCCATCAATCTGTCTCTCCTGATGCCAATATCAAGGGAATCTTTTTTTTTTTTTTTAACTACAGTCACCATGCTATATTCTTGATTACCATGCTTTATCGTGAACCTTGGAATAGTGTAACCCCAACTTTGTTCCTTTTCAAATTTGTTTTGACTATTCTAGGTCCTTTGTGTTCACATATAAATCTGTAAATAGTTCCGTATTTGTTGATGCTATTGTAAATGGTGTTATGTTTTAGATTTCAATCGATCATTTGTTGCTGGTATACAGAAATATATTTTTTATGTTTCTTATTTTATTTTGAGAGACAGAGGAAGAGAGTGAGTGGGGACGGCGAGCAGAGAGAGAGGGAGACAGAGAATCTGAAGCAGGCTCCAGGCTCTGAGCTGTCAGCACAAAGCCCGACACAGGCCTTGAATCCACGGACTGTGAGATCATGACCTGAGCTGAAGTTGGATGCTTAACTGACTGAGCCACCCAGGCGCCCCCAGAAATATATTTTTGTTTTCTCATCTTCTGTCCTGCTACCTGGCCAAAGTAACTTATTAGTTCCATTGACTTTTTTTTTTTGTAGATTCCATTTGATTTTCTACATAGATAACTATATCATCTATGAACACATTCAACTTTTTCTCTCCTAACCTGTATGTCTTTTATTTATTTTTTTGGCCTGACTGTTCTGACTAAAACCTTCAGTACAAAGTCAAATAGAAGTAGAGAGAGCAGACATACTTGCCTTGTTCCTGACCTCAGGAGAAAAGTGCTTAGTGTTTCACCATTAAATACGATTTAGCTACAGATTCTTCTTAGATGACCTGTATGATATTAAATTCCTTTCTCTTCCTATTGTGCTAGAGTAATTGTAGGAATGTATGTTGGATTTAATAAAATGTTTTTTCTGTATCTGTTGAGATAATCTTATTTTGATATGTGTTATAGTAAGTTACATTACTTTATTTTCAAATATTAAATCAACTTTACATTCCTAGGAGAAACTTTATTTGGTCATGATGCATTATCCTTTTAACATATTGATAAATTCAATTTGATAAAATTTTGTTAAAACATTTTCCATCCCGGGGGGGAGGAGCCAAGATGGCAGAGAGGAAGGGAGCTCTGTAAACTTTGTCGGCCCCATCGATTGAACTGAGAAGGACATTACTCTCATCTGCAAGAGCAGAAGGAGGAAATACGGACTCCAGAAGGAAGAGAACCTAAAGGATACCTGAGTGAGTGAGTAAGAACTGGGGAGATGGGAAAATGGGCCAGCCCGAGATGGGCAGGGGAGGTGGGAGCCCCAGCCCAACGCGGGTCAAGCGCGCAGAGCCCGAGAGACAAAGGGAAGAGACAGAGAGACTGAACACGCTCATAGTACTGTCTCTGGGGAAGAGGTAAAGAATGCTTAACCGCACTTGGAGAGAGAAGCTCACTCCATAGATAACAGCTGGGTAGCCTAAATCCCGAACCCACGTGGCACAAGGGAAGGAACAGCTTCCAGCCCTGCGCCATCTTGGCGAGGTGTCAGCAGCC
>NC_043707.1:78771432-78773070 GCF_006229205.1 Suricata suricatta
TTTTTTTCTTTTTCTTTTATTCTTCTCCTCTTTTCGTCTCTTTCCTCCCCATTCTCGTATTTTCTTTCCCCCTTTTAATGTGTTTGTTTGTTTGATTTGTCTGTGCGTTTGTGTGTTACTGTTCCTAAACTGTTGTGTGTTACTAAAGGTGACAAGAGACAGAAAACTAGCAAAAATGACAAAACTAAGGAACTCTCCCCTGAAGAACCTCCAGGAGGAAGTCACAGCCACAGAACTGCTCAAGGCAGATCTAGACAACATACTGGATCAAGAATTTAAAAAACTTGGCATAAAATTAATCACTGGGGTTGAGAAAAGCATCAAAAAATCAACTGAGACAATGACTAGGCACTATGTGAGTTAAAAACGGCTATAGGTGAGGTGAATAACAAACTGGAGGCAGCCACCTCAAGGATTGATGAGGCAGAGAGAAGAATAAGTGAATTAGAAGATATAATTCTAACAAAAGAGGAAGCTGAGAAAAAGAGAGAGAAATTAATCCAGGAGCAAGAAAGGAGAATTCGAGATCTGAGTGATACAATCAAGCGGAACAACATCCGCATCATAGGAAATCTTGAAGAGGAAGACGGAAGACAGAGAGAAAGGGCCTGAAGGGATACTAGACCAAATTATAACTGAGAATTTCCCAAATCTGGGAAAAGAAATAGACATTCAAATTCAAGAGGCACAAAGAACCCCCTTAAGACGAAACTTGAATCGGCCTTCAGCACAACATATCATAGTGAAACTGGCAAAATATAAAGATAAAGAGAGAATTCTGAAAGCATCTAGAGCGAAAAGGGCCCTCACGTACAAAGGGAAACCTATCAGCGTGGTTACAGACCTATCGAATGAAACTTGGCAGGCCAGGAAGGAATGGCAGGAAATCTTCAATGTGATGAACAGAAAAAACATGCAGCCAAGAATCCGTTATTCAGCAAGCCTGTCATTCAAAATAGAAGGAGAGATAAAAGTGTTCCCAAATAAACAAAAATTGAGAGATTCTTGACCACCAAACCAGCCCTAGGGGAAATCCTAAGAGGGATTCTATAAGGGAAATGTTGCAAAGAATACAAAGTACCAGAGACACCACTTTAAACATGAGTTCTAGGGAGAACACAATGACTCTAAACCCACATTTCTCAATAATAACACGGAATGTAAATGGACTGAATGCTCCAACCAAATGACACAGGGTAGCAGAATGGATAAAAATACAAAACCCATCTATTTGCTGTGTACAAGAGACTCATTTTCGACCAGAAGACACCTTCAGGTTGAAAGTAAAGGGATGGAGAAATATCTATCATGCGACTGGAAGCCAAAAGAAAGCTGGAGTAGCCATACTTATATCAGACAAACTGGACGTTAAAGTAAAGGCAGTAACAAGAGATGAAGAAGGACATTATATAATAATTACAGGATCTCTCCATCAGGAAGAGCTAACAATTATAAATATCTATGCACCAAATTTGGGAGCGCCCAAATACATAAAACAATTAATTACAGAAAGAAACAATCTTATTGACAAAAATGTGCTAATTGCAGGGGACTTTAATACTCCACTGACAGCAATAGATAGATCAACCAGACAGAAACTCACTAAAGAAACAATGGACCTGAACGACACATTGGAAC
>NC_043707.1:78773170-78775076 GCF_006229205.1 Suricata suricatta
AAAACCCTCGAGGAGAAAGTAGGAAACAACCTCCTAGACCTCCACTGCAGCAATTTCCTACCTGACACATCCCCAAAAGCAAGGGAAATGAAAGCAAAACTGAACTCTTGGGACTTCATCAAGATCAAAAGCTTCTGCATTGCAAAGGAAACAATCAAGAAAACTAATAGGCAACTGACGGAATGGGAAAAGATAGTTGCAAATGACATTTCAGATAAAGGGCTAGTATCTAAAATCTACAAGGAACTCACCAAACTTCACACCCACAAAACAAATAACCCAGTGAAGAAATGGGCCGAAGACATGAACAGACACTTCTCCAAAGAGGACATCCAGATGGCCTACAGGCACATGAAATGATGCTCCACATCACTCATCATCAGGGAAACAACTGAGATGACACTTCACACCAGTCAGAGTGGCTAAAATGAACAAATCAAGAGACTATGGATGCTGGCTAGGGTGTGAAGAGACAGGCACCCTCCTACACTGTTGCTGGGAATCTAAACTGGTTCAGCCGCTCTGGAAAACAGTGTGGAGGTTCCTCAAAAAACTATCCATAGAATTCCCTTATGACCCAGCAATAGCACTGCTAGGGATTTACCCAGGGGATACAGAAGTGCTGATGCATAGGAGCACATGTACTCCAATACTCATAGCAGCACTTTCAACAATAGTCAAATCATGGAAAGAGCCTAAATGTCCATCACTTGATGAATGGATCAGGAAGATGTGGTATATATATATTCAATGGAGTATTACATGGCAATGAGAAATAATGAAATATGGCCATTTGTAGGAAAGTGGATGGACCTTGAGGGTGTCATGCTAAGTGAAATAAGTCAGGCAGAGAAGGACAGATACTATATGTTTGCACTCACAGGTCTAACAGGAAATTTTCAGAATGATCTAGCTTCAAGAAAAGCAAGCAGTTAGTAGTGCTTAAGAAAAATTGATTCAATATCTAATGGATAGTTGATACCTGTCACAACACAGCATTTTATATACTGTTAGGTGAAACTGCAATACAATCTGAGTTTATTTTGGGAGTGTTTGCTGTATAATTGGATTTAATGAAATGTTTAGAGGTGCAGTAGGCATGACTTTGAGTAGATAATGAAAGAAAATGCAAAATGCTTATTATGATGTGGTTTCATCTTAGCTTGGGCAAAGCATGCAGTTTTTAAAACATAGTAGCAGAATATTTAGTATTGAAGCCTGAAAAGATGTGATTTCTTTGTGTGCAATCTTTCATTTATGCATGTGAGAGGGTTTTCTTTTTTAATATTTTTACATTGTAGTACTTGTTTTGCTTGTTGGGGGTATTTGCTTATTTAATACATTCCATCAAGGACAGAAATGATATGCTGTTTTTTTTTCCCCCCTAGGAAGTGTGTCTTGGATTTTTCCCTTATTATTTTCTTTACTTTTTTTTTTTCTCTTCTTTTTTTGGTGGTGGGGGTGGATATGTTTAAATGAAGTTGCTTTTACAACACCAAAGACTTAATCATCCTTTCCTATATTAAAGGTAGCTACTTTTTTGCATGGACCTCAAGCATATTGTAGTATAGAGGTGGAATTTAAGGTAAGGTATTAAGCAGGCTGTGTTGTAGCTTTTGGGCAAGTAATAAATTGTTTCATTTATCTTGAATGTATCATAGATAAGCTGCTATATAACGACTGCCACTTCAGATAGCTGTGAAATTAGGTGATTCCCTAGTTGTTACTTAACCTTCTAATTTCTGTATAAGTCTAATTACATGAAATAGAAATTGGGGTTTTGATTTTTTACTTTGCTTTTCTGTTTGGAGTGTCATTGTAACTACTGTATTGTAAATGATAGAAAATAATTGCATATGTTAAAAAATAGTGTTATATTAAAAAAATAAATTAATTAAAAAAACAT